>NC_079479.1:17717893-18020216 GCF_026230105.1 Diorhabda sublineata | reverse complement strand
AGAATTTTCAATCAACACAAAGTGACAATCGACCTCAGTGGGCTTCAATGAATGTAAATCGACGATATCTGATAAAGTTAGATGCGAACTCATTTATATATATAAGAAATGTTGAAATTCGACTTCAAATGGGGAAGATAGACTTTGAAAATTTTCAATCAACACAAAGTGACAATCGACTTCAATGGGCTTCAATGAATGTAAATCGACGATATCTGATAAAGTTAGATGCGAACTCATTTAAATATATAAGAAATGTTGAAATTCGACACCAAATGAGGAAGATAGACTTTGAAAATTTTCAATCAACTCAAAGTGAGAATCGACTTCAATGGGCTTCAATGAATGTAAATCGACGATATCTGACAAAGTTAGATGCAAACTCATTCAAAAATATGAGAAATGTTAAAATTCGACTCAAATGAGGAAGATAGACTTTGAGAATTTTCAATTAACACAAAGTGACAATCGACCTCAATGGGCTTCAATGAATGTAAATCGACGATATCTGACAAAGTCAGATGCGAACTCACTCAAATATATAAGAAATGTTGAAATTCGACTTCAAATGAGGAAGATAAACTTTGAAAATTTTCAATAAACACAAAGTGAGAATCGACTTCAATGGGCTTCAATTAATGTAAATCGACGATATCTGACAAAGTTAGATGCAAACTCATTCAAATATATGAGAAATGTTGAAATTCGACTTCAAATGAGGAAGATAGACTTTGAAAATTTTCAATCAACACAAAGTGAGAATCGACTTCAATGGGCTTCAATTAATGTAAATCGACGATATCTGACAAAGTTAGATGCAAACTCATTCAAATATATGATAAATGTTGAAATTCGACTTCAAATGAGGAAGATAGACTTTGAAAATTTTTAATCAACACAAAGTGAGAATCGACTTCAATGGGCTTCAATTAATGAAAATCGACGATATCTGACAAAGTTAGATGCAAACTCATTCAAATATATGATAAATGTTGAAATTCGACTTCAAATGAGGAAGATAGACTTTGAAAATTTTCAATCAACACAAAGTGAGAATCGACTTCAATCTTCAATTGATGTAAATCGACGATATCTGACAAAGTTAGATGCAAACTCATTCAAATATATAAGAAATGTTGAAATTCGACTTCAAATGAGGAAGATAGACTTTGAAAATTTTCAATCAACACAAAGTGACAATCGACTTCAATCTTCAATTGATGTAAATCGACGATATCTGACAAAGTTAGATGCAAACTCATTCAAATATATAAGAAATGTTGAAATTCGACTTCAAATGAGGAAGATAGACTTTGAAAATTTTTAATCAACACAAAGTGAGAGTCGACTTCAATGGACTTCAATGAATGTAAATTGACGATATCTGACAAAGTTAGATGCAAACTCATTCAAATATATGAGAAATGTTAAAATTCGACTTCAAATGAGGAAGATAGACTTTGAAAATTTTCAATCAACACAAAGTGAGAATCGACTTCAATGTGCTTCAATTAATGTAAATCGACGATATCTGACAAAGTTAGATGCAAACTCATTCAAATATATGAGAAATGTTGAAATTCGACTTCAAATGAGGAAGATAGACTTTGAAAATTTTCAATCAACACAAAGTGAGAATCGACTTCAATGGGCTTCAATGAATGTAAATTGACGATATCTGACAAAGTTAGATGCAAACTCATTCAAATATATGAGAAATGTTGAAATTCGACTTCAAATGAGGAAGATAGACTTTGAAAATTTTCAATCAACACAAAGTGACAATCGACTTCAATGGGCTTCAATGAATGTAAATCGACGATATCTGATAAAGTTAGATGCGAACTCATTTAAATATATAAGAAATGTTGAAATTCGACACCAAATGAGGAAGATAGACTTTGAAAATTTTCAATCAACTCAAAGTGAGAATCGACTTCAATGGGCTTCAATGAATGTAAATCGACGATATCTGACAAAGTTAGATGCAAACTCATTCAAAAATATGAGAAATGTTAAAATTCGACTTCAAATGAGGAAGATAGACTTTGAAAATTTTCAATAAACACAAAGTGACAATCGACCTCAGTGGGCTTCAATGAATGTAAATCGACGATATCTGATAAAGTTAGATGCGAACTCATTTATATATATAAGAAATGTTGAAATTCGACTTCAAATGGGGAAGATAGACTTTGAAAATTTTCAATCAACACAAAGTGACAATCGACTTCAATGGGCTTCAATGAATGTAAATCGACGATATCTGATAAAGTTAGATGCGAACTCATTTAAATATATAAGAAATGTTGAAATTCGACACCAAATGAGGAAGATAGACTTTGAAAATTTTCAATCAACTCAAAGTGAGAATCGACTTCAATGGGCTTCAATGAATGTAAATCGACGATATCTGACAAAGTTAGATGCAAACTCATTCAAAAATATGAGAAATGTTGAAATTCGACTCAAATGAGGAAGATAGACTTTGAAAATTTTCAATCAACACAAAGTGACAATCGACTTCAATGGGCTTCAATGAATGTAAATCGACGATATCTGATAAAGTTAGATGCGAACTCATTTAAATATATAAGAAATGTTGAAATTCGACACCAAATGAGGAAGATAGACTTTGAAAATTTTCAATCAACTCAAAGTGAGAATCGACTTCAATGGGCTTCAATGAATGTAAATCGACGATATCTGACAAAGTTAGATGCAAACTCATTCAAAAATATGAGAAATGTTAAAATTCGACTCAAATGAGGAAGATAGACTTTGAGAATTTTCAATCAACACAAAGTGACAATCGACCTCAGTGGGCTTCAATGAATGTAAATCGACGATATCTGATAAAGTTAGATGCGAACTCATTTATATATATAAGAAATGTTGAAATTCGACTTCAAATGGGGAAGATAGACTTTGAAAATTTTCAATCAACACAAAGTGACAATCGACTTCAATGGGCTTCAATGAATGTAAATCGACGATATCTGATAAAGTTAGATGCGAACTCATTTAAATATATAAGAAATGTTGAAATTCGACACCAAATGAGGAAGATAGACTTTGAAAATTTTCAATCAACTCAAAGTGAGAATCGACTTCAATGGGCTTCAATGAATGTAAATCGACGATATCTGACAAAGTTAGATGCAAACTCATTCAAAAATATGAGAAATGTTAAAATTCGACTCAAATGAGGAAGATAGACTTTGAGAATTTTCAATCAACACAAAGTGACAATCGACCTCAATGGGCTTCAATGAATGTAAATCGACGATATCTGACAAAGTCAGATGCGAACTCACTCAAATATATAAGAAATGTTGAAATTCGACTTCAAATGAGGAAGATAAACTTTGAAAATTTTCAATAAACACAAAGTGAGAATCGACTTCAATGGGCTTCAATTAATGTAAATCGACGATATCTGACAAAGTTAGATGCAAACTCATTCAAATATATGAGAAATGTTGAAATTCGACTTCAAATGAGGAAGATAGACTTTGAAAATTTTCAATCAACACAAAGTGAGAATCGACTTCAATGGGCTTCAATTAATGTAAATCGACGATATCTGACAAAGTTAGATGCAAACTCATTCAAATATATGATAAATGTTGAAATTCGACTTCAAATGAGGAAGATAGACTTTGAAAATTTTTAATCAACACAAAGTGAGAATCGACTTCAATGGGCTTCAATTAATGAAAATCGACGATATCTGACAAAGTTAGATGCAAACTCATTCAAATATATGATAAATGTTGAAATTCGACTTCAAATGAGGAAGATAGACTTTGAAAATTTTCAATCAACACAAAGTGAGAATCGACTTCAATCTTCAATTGATGTAAATCGACGATATCTGACAAAGTTAGATGCAAACTCATTCAAATATATAAGAAATGTTGAAATTCGACTTCAAATGAGGAAGATAGACTTTGAAAATTTTCAATCAACACAAAGTGACAATCGACTTCAATCTTCAATTGATGTAAATCGACGATATCTGACAAAGTTAGATGCAAACTCATTCAAATATATAAGAAATGTTGAAATTCGACTTCAAATGAGGAAGATAGACTTTGAAAATTTTTAATCAACACAAAGTGAGAGTCGACTTCAATGGACTTCAATGAATGTAAATCGACGATATCTGACAAAGTTAGATGCAAACTCATTCAAATATATGATAAATGTTAAAATTCGACTTCAAATGAGGAAGATAGACTGAAAATTTTCAATAAACACAAAGTGAAAATCGACCTCAATGGGCTTCAATGAATGTAAATCGACGATATCTGATAAAGTTAGATGCGAACTCATTTAAATATATAAGAAATGTTGAAATTCGACACCAAATGAGGAAGATAGACTTTGAAAATTTTCAATCAACTCAAAGTGAGAATCGACTTCAATGGGCTTCAATGAATGTAAATCGACGATATCTGACAAAGTTAGATGCAAACTCATTCAAATATATGAGAAATGTTGAAATTCGACTTCAAATGAGGAAGATAGACTTTGAAAATTTTCAATCAACACAAAGTGAGAATCGACTTCAATCGGCTTCAATGAATGTAAATTGACGATATCTGACAAAGTTAGATGCAAACTCATTCAAATATATGAGAAATGTTAAAATTCGACTTCAAATGAGGAAGATAGACTTTGAAAATTTTCAATCAACACAAAGTGAGAATCGACTTCAATGTGCTTCAATTAATGTAAATCGACGATATCTGATAAAGTTAGATGCGAACTCATTTATATATATAAGAAATGTTGAAATTCGACTTCAAATGGGGAAGATAGACTTTGAAAATTTTCAATCAACACAAAGTGACAATCGACTTCAATGGGCTTCAATGAATGTAAATCGACGATATCTGATAAAGTTAGATGCGAACTCATTTAAATATATAAGAAATGTTGAAATTCGACACCAAATGAGGAAGATAGACTTTGAAAATTTTCAATCAACTCAAAGTGAGAATCGACTTCAATGGGCTTCAATGAATGTAAATCGACGATATCTGACAAAGTTAGATGCAAACTCATTCAAAAATATGAGAAATGTTAAAATTCGACTCAAATGAGGAAGATAGACTTTGAAAATTTTCAATCAACACAAAGTGACAATCGACTTCAATGGGCTTCAATGAATGTAAATCGACGATATCTGATAAAGTTAGATGCGAACTCATTTAAATATATAAGAAATGTTGAAATTCGACACCAAATGAGGAAGATAGACTTTGAAAATTTTCAATCAACTCAAAGTGAGAATCGACTTCAATGGGCTTCAATGAATGTAAATCGACGATATCTGACAAAGTTAGATGCAAACTCATTCAAAAATATGAGAAATGTTAAAATTCGACTCAAATGAGGAAGATAGACTTTGAGAATTTTCAATCAACACAAAGTGACAATCGACCTCAATGGGCTTCAATGAATGTAAATCGACGATATCTGACAAAGTCAGATGCGAACTCACTCAAATATATAAGAAATGTTGAAATTCGACTTCAAATGAGGAAGATAAACTTTGAAAATTTTCAATAAACACAAAGTGAGAATCGACTTCAATGGGCTTCAATTAATGTAAATCGACGATATCTGACAAAGTTAGATGCAAACTCATTCAAATATATGAGAAATGTTGAAATTCGACTTCAAATGAGGAAGATAGACTTTGAAAATTTTCAATCAACACAAAGTGAGAATCGACTTCAATGGGCTTCAATTAATGTAAATCGACGATATCTGACAAAGTTAGATGCAAACTCATTCAAATATATGATAAATGTTGAAATTCGACTTCAAATGAGGAAGATAGACTTTGAAAATTTTTAATCAACACAAAGTGAGAATCGACTTCAATGGGCTTCAATTAATGAAAATCGACGATATCTGACAAAGTTAGATGCAAACTCATTCAAATATATGATAAATGTTGAAATTCGACTTCAAATGAGGAAGATAGACTTTGAAAATTTTCAATCAACACAAAGTGAGAATCGACTTCAATCTTCAATTGATGTAAATCGACGATATCTGACAAAGTTAGATGCAAACTCATTCAAATATATAAGAAATGTTGAAATTCGACTTCAAATGAGGAAGATAGACTTTGAAAATTTTCAATCAACACAAAGTGACAATCGACTTCAATCTTCAATTGATGTAAATCGACGATATCTGACAAAGTTAGATGCAAACTCATTCAAATATATAAGAAATGTTGAAATTCGACTTCAAATGAGGAAGATAGACTTTGAAAATTTTTAATCAACACAAAGTGAGAGTCGACTTCAATGGACTTCAATGAATGTAAATCGACGATATCTGACAAAGTTAGATGCAAACTCATTCAAATATATGATAAATGTTAAAATTCGACTTCAAATGAGGAAGATAGACTGAAAATTTCCAATAAACACAAAGTGAAAATCGACCTCAATGGGCTTCAATGAATGTAAATCGACGATATCTGATAAAGTTAGATGCGAACTCATTTAAATATATAAGAAATGTTGAAATTCGACACCAAATGAGGAAGATAGACTTTGAAAATTTTCAATCAACTCAAAGTGAGAATCGACTTCAATGGGCTTCAATGAATGTAAATCGACGATATCTGACAAAGTTAGATGCAAACTCATTCAAATATATGAGAAATGTTAAAATTCGACTTCAAATGAGGAAGATAGACTTTGAAAATTTTCAATCAACACAAAGTGAGAATCGACTTCAATCGGCTTCAATGAATGTAAATTGACGATATCTGACAAAGTTAGATGCAAACTCATTCAAATATATGAGAAATGTTAAAATTCGACTTCAAATGAGGAAGATAGACTTTGAAAATTTTCAATCAACACAAAGTGAGAATCGACTTCAATGTGCTTCAATTAATGTAAATCGACGATATCTGACAAAGTTAGATGCAAACTCATTCAAATATATGAGAAATGTTGAAATTCGACTTCAAATGAGGAAGATAGACTTTGAAAATTTTCAATCAACACAAAGTGAGAATCGACTTCAATGGGCTTCAATGAATGTAAATTGACGATATCTGACAAAGTTAGATGCAAACTCATTCAAATATATGAGAAATGTTGAAATTCGACTTCAAATGAGGAAGATAGACTGAAAATTTTCAATCAACACAAAGTGACAATCGACCCCAATGGGCTCAATGAATGTAAATCGACTATATCTGAAAAAGTTAGATGCGAACTCATTCAAATATATAAGAAATGTTGAAATTCGACTTCAAATGAGGAAGATAGACTTTGAAAATTTTTAATCAACACAAAGTGAGAATCGACTTCAATGGGCCTCAATGAATGTAAATCGACGATATCTGACAAAGTTAGATGCAAACTCATTCAAATATATGAGAAATGTTAAAATTCGACTTCAAATGAGGAAGTTAGACTCTGAAAATTTTCAATAAACACAAAGTGAAAATCGACCTCAATGGGCTTCAATGAATGTTAATCGACGATATCTGATAAAGTTAGATGCGAACTCATTTAAATATATAAGAAATGTTGAAATTCGACACCAAATGAGGAAGATAGACTTTGAAAATTTTCAATCAACACAAAGTGAGAATCGACTTCAATGGGCTTCAATGAATGTAAATCGACGATATCTGACAAAGTTACATGCAAACTCATTCAAATATATAAGAAATGTTGAAATTCGACTTTAAATGAGGAAGATAGACTTTGAAAATTTTCAATAAACACAAAGTGACAATCGACTTCAATGGGCTTCAATGGATGTTAATCGACGATATCTGACAAAGTCAGATGCGAGCTCACTCAAATATATGAGAAATGTTGAAATTCGACTCCAAATGAGGAAGATAGACTTTGAAAATTTTCAATCAACAAAAAGTGAGAATCGACTTCAATGGGCTTCAATGAATGTAAATCGACGATATCTGACAAAGTTAGATGCAAACTCATTCAAATATATAAGAAATGTTGAAATTCGACTTCAAATGAGGAAGATAGACTCTGAAAATTTTCAATCAACACAAAGTGACAATCGACCCCAATGGGCTTAATGAATGTAAATCGACAATATCTGACAAAGTTAGATGCAAACTCATTCAAATATATGATAAATGTTGAAATTCGACTTCAAATGAGGAAGATAGACTTTGAAAATTTTTAATCAACACAAAGTGAGAATCGACTTCAATGGGCTTCAATTAATGAAAATGGACGATATCTGACAAAGTTAGATGCAAACTCATTCAAATATATGATAAATGTTGAAATTCGACTTCAAATGAGGAAGATAGACTTTGAAAATTTTCAATAAACACAAAGTGAGAATCGACTTCAATGGGCTTCAATTAATGTAAATCGACGATATCTGACAAAGTTAGATGCAAACTCATTCAAATATATAAGAAATGTTGAAATTCGACTTCAAATGAGGAAGATAAACTTTGAAAATTTTCAATAAACACAAAGTGAGAATCGACTTCAATGGCCTTCAATTAATGTAAATCGACGATATCTGACAAAGTTAGATGCAAACTCATTCAAATATATGAGAAATGTTGAAATTCGACTTCAAATGAGGAAGATAGACTTTGAAAATTTTCAATCAACACAAAGTGAGAATCGACTTCAATGGGCTTCAATTAATGTAAATCGACGATATCTGACAAAGTTAGATGCAAACTCATTCAAATATATGATAAATGTTGAAATTCGACTTCAAATGAGGAAGATAGACTTTGGAAATTTTTAATCAACACAAAGTGAGAATCGACTTCAATGGGCTTCAATTAATGAAAATCGACGATATCTGACAAAGTTAGATGCAAACTCATTCAAATATATGATAAATGTTGAAATTCGACTTCAAATGAGGAAGATAGACTTTGAAAATTTTCAATCAACACAAAGTGAGAATCGACTTCAATGGGCTTCAATTGATGTAAATCGACGATATCTGACAAAGTTAGATGCCAACTCATTCAAATATATAAGAAATGTTGAAATTCGACTTCAAATGAGGAAGATAGACTTTGAAAATTTTTAATCAACACAAAGTGAGAATCGACTTCAATGGACTTCAATGAATGTAAATCGACGATATCTGACAAAGTTAGATGCAAACTCATTCAAATATATGATAAATGTTAAAATTCGACTTCAAATGAGGAAGATAGACTGAAAATTTTCAATCAACACAAAGTGAGAATCGACTTCAATGGGCTTCAATGAATGTAAATTGACGATATCTGACAAAGTTAGATGCAAACTCATTCAAATATATGAGAAATGTTAAAATTCGACTTCAAATGAGGAAGATAGACTTTGAAAATTTTCAATCAACACAAAGTGAGAATCGACTTCAATGTGCTTCAATTAATGTAAATCGACGATATCTGACAAAGTTAGATGCAAACTCATTCAAATATATGAGAAATGTTGAAATTCGACTTCAAATGAGGAAGATAGACTTTGAAAATTTTCAATCAACACAAAGTGAGAATCGACTTCAATGTGCTTCAATTAATGTAAATCGACGATATCTGACAAAGTTAGATGCAAACTCATTCAAATATATGAGAAATGTTGAAATTCGACTTCAAATGAGGAAGATAGACTTTGAAAATTTTCAATCAACACAAAGTGAGAATCGACTTCAATGTGCTTCAATTAATGAAAATCGACGATATCTGACAAAGTTAGATGCAAACTCATTCAAATATATGATAAATGTTGAAATTCGACTTCAAATGAGGAAGATAGACTTTGAAAATATTCAATCAACACAAAGTGAGAATCGACTTCAATGGGCTTCAATTGATGTAAATCGACGATATCTGACAAAGTTAGATGCAAACTCATTCAAATATATGAGAAATGTTGAAATTCGACTTCAAATGAGGAAGATAGACTGAAAATTTTCAATCAACACAAAGTGACAATCGACCTCAGTGGGCTTCAATGAATGTAAATCGACGATATCTGATAAAGTTAGATGCGAACTCATTTATATATATAAGAAATGTTGAAATTCGACTTCAAATGGGGAAGATAGACTTTGAAAATTTTCAATCAACACAAAGTGACAATCGACTTCAATGGGCTTCAATGAATGTAAATCGACGATATCTGACAAAGTTAGATGCAAACTCATTCAAATAATTCAAATATATGAGAAATGTTAAAATTCGACTTCAAATGAGGAAGATAGACTTTGAAAATTTTCAATAAACACAAAGTGAAAATCGACCTCAATGGGCTTCAATGAATGTAAATCGACGATATCTGATAAAGATAGATGCGAACTCATTTAAATATATAAAAAATGTTGAAATTCGACACCAAATGAGGAAGATAGACTTTGAAAATTTTCAATCAACACAAAGTGAGAATCGACTTCAATGGGCTTCAATGAATGTAAATCGACGATATCTGGAAAAGTTAGATGCGAACTCATTCAAATATATAAGAAATGTTGAAATTAGACTTCAAATGAGGAAGATAGACTTTGAAAATTTTCAATCAACACAAAGTGAGAATCGACTTCAATGGGCTTCAATGAATGTAAATCGACGATATCTGACAAAGTTAGATGCAAACTCATTCAAATATATGAGAAATGTTAAAATTCGACTTCAAATGAGGAAGATAGACTTTGAAAATTTTCAATGAACACAAAGTGAAAATCGACCTCAATGGGCTTCAATGAATGTAAATCGACGATATCTGATAAAGTTAGATGCAAACTCATTTAAATATATAAGAAATGTTGAAATTCGACACCAAATGAGGAAGATAGACTTTGAAAATTTTCAATCAACACAATGTGAGAATCGACTTCAATGGGCTTCAATGAATGTAAATCGACGATATCTGGAAAAGTTAGATGCGAACTCATTTATATATATAAGAAATGTTGAAATTCGACTTCAAATGGGGAAGATAGACTTTGAAAATTTTCAATCAACACAAAGTGACAATCGACCTCAGTGGGCTTCAATGAATGTAAATCGACGATATCTGATAAAGTTAGATGCGAACTCATTTATATATATAAGAAATGTTGAAATTCGACTTCAAATGGGGAAGATAGACTTTGAAAATTTTCAATCAACACAAAGTGACAATCGACTTCAATGGGCTTCAATGAATGTAAATCGACGATATCTGACAAAGTTAGATGCAAACTCATTCAAATAATTCAAATATATGAGAAATGTTAAAATTCGACTTCAAATGAGGAAGATAGACTTTGAAAATTTTCAATAAACACAAAGTGAAAATCGACCTCAATGGGCTTCAATGAATGTAAATCGACGATATCTGATAAAGATAGATGCGAACTCATTTAAATATATAAAAAATGTTGAAATTCGACACCAAATGAGGAAGATAGACTTTGAAAATTTTCAATCAACACAAAGTGAGAATCGACTTCAATGGGCTTCAATGAATGTAAATCGACGATATCTGGAAAAGTTAGATGCGAACTCATTCAAATATATAAGAAATGTTGAAATTAGACTTCAAATGAGGAAGATAGACTTTGAAAATTTTCAATCAACACAAAGTGAGAATCGACTTCAATGGGCTTCAATGAATGTAAATCGACGATATCTGACAAAGTTAGATGCAAACTCATTCAAATATATGAGAAATGTTAAAATTCGACTTCAAATGAGGAAGATAGACTTTGAAAATTTTCAATGAACACAAAGTGAAAATCGACCTCAATGGGCTTCAATGAATGTAAATCGACGATATCTGATAAAGTTAGATGCAAACTCATTTAAATATATAAGAAATGTTGAAATTCGACACCAAATGAGGAAGATAGACTTTGAAAATTTTCAATCAACACAATGTGAGAATCGACTTCAATGAATGTAAATCGACGATATCTGACAATGTTAGATGCAAACTCATTCAAATATATAAGAAATGTTGAAATTCGACTTCAAATGAGGAAGATAGACTTTGAAAATTTTCAATCAACACAAAATGAGAATCGACTTCAATGGGCTTCAATGAATGTGAATCGACGATATCTGACAAAGTTAGATGCAAACTCATTCAAATAATTCAAATATATGAGAAATGTTAAAATTCGACTTCAAATGAGGAAGATAGACTTTGAAAATTTTCAATAAACACAAAGTGAAAATCGACCTCAATGGGCTTCAATGAATGTAAATCGACGATATCTGATAAAGATAGATGCGAACTCATTTAAATATATAAAAAATGTTGAAATTCGACACCAAATGAGGAAGATAGACTTTGAAAATTTTCAATCAACACAAAGTGAGAATCGACTTCAATGGGCTTCAATGAATGTAAATCGACGATATCTGATAAAGTTAGATGCAAACTCATTCAAATATATAAGAAATGTTGAAATTCGACTTCAAATGAGGAAGATAGACTTTGAAAATTTTCAATCAACACAAACTGAGAATCGACTTCAATGGGCTTCAATGAATGTAAATCGACGATATCTGACAAAGTTAGATGCAAACTCATTCAAATATATAAGAAATGTTGAAATTCGACTTCAAATGAGGAAGATAGACTTTGAAAATTTTCAATCAACACAAAATGAGAATCGACTTCAATGGGCTTCAATGAATGTGAATCGACGATATCTGACAAAGTCAGATGCGAACCCACTCAAATATATAAGAAATGTTGAAATTCGACTTCAAATGAGGAAGATAGACTTTGAAAATTTTCAATCAACACAAAGTGACAATCGACCTCAATGGGCTTCAATGACTGTGAATCGACGATATCTGACAAAGTCAGATGCGAACCCACTCAAATATATAAGAAATGTTGAAATTCGACTTCAAATGAGGAAGATAGACTTTGAAAATTTTCAATCAACACAAAGTGAGAATCGACTTCAATGGGCTTCAATGAATGTAAATCGACGATATCTGACAAAGTTAGATGCAAACTCATTCAAATATATGAGAAATGTTAAAATTCGACTTCAAATGAGGAAGATAGACTTTGAAAATTTTCAATGAACACAAAGTGAAAATCGACCTCAATGGGCTTCAATGAATGTAAATCGACGATATCTGATAAAGTTAGATGCAAACTCATTTAAATATATAAGAAATGTTGAAATTCGACACCAAATGAGGAAGATAGACTTTGAAAATTTTCAATCAACACAATGTGAGAATCGACTTCAATGAATGTAAATCGACGATATCTGACAATGTTAGATGCAAACTCATTCAAATATATAAGAAATGTTGAAATTCGACTTCAAATGAGGAAGATAGACTTTGAAAATTTTCAATCAACACAAAATGAGAATCGACTTCAATGGCCTTCAATGAATGTGAATCGACGATATCTGACAAAGTTAGATGCAAACTCATTCAAATAATTCAAATATATGAGAAATGTTAAAATTCGACTTCAAATGAGGAAGATAGACTTTGAAAATTTTCAATAAACACAAAGTGAAAATCGACCTCAATGGGCTTCAATGAATGTAAATCGACGATATCTGATAAAGATAGATGCGAACTCATTTAAATATATAAAAAATGTTGAAATTCGACACCAAATGAGGAAGATAGACTTTGAAAATTTTCAATCAACACAAAGTGAGAATCGACTTTAATGGGCTTCAATGAATGTAAATCGACGATATCTGACAAAGTTAGATGCAAACTCATTCAAATATATAAGAAATGTTGAAATTCGACTTCAAATGAGGAAGATAGACTTTGAAAATTTTCAATCAACACAAAGTGAGAATCGACTTCAATGGGCTTCAATGAATGTAAATCGACGATATCTGATAAAGTTAGATGCAAATTCATTCAAATATATAAGAAATGTTGAAATTCGACTTCAAATGAGGAAGATAGACTTTGAAAATTTCCAATCAACACAAAGTGACAATCGACCCCAATGGGCTTAGTGAATGTAAATCGACGATATCTGAAAAAGTTAGATGCAAACTCATTCAAATATATAAGAAATGTTGAAATTCGACTTCAAATGAGGAAGATAGACTTTGAAAATTTTCAATCAACACAAACTGAGAATCGACTTCAATGGGCTTCAATGAATGTAAATCGACGATATCTGACAAAGTTAGATGCAAACTCATTCAAATATATAAGAAATAATGAAATTCGACTTCAAATGAGGAAGATAGACTTTGAAAATTTTCAATCAACACAAAATGAGAATCGACTTCAATGGGCTTCAATGAATGTGAATCGACGATATCTGACAAAGTTAGATGCAAACTCATTCAAATATATGAGGAATGTTGAAATTCGACTTCAAATGAGGAAGATAGACTTTGAAAATTTTCAATAAACACAAAGTGAGAATCGACTTCAATGGGCTTTAATGAATGTAAATCGACGATATCTGACAAAGTTAGATGCAAACTCATTCAAATATATGAGAAATGTTAAAATTCGACTTCAAATGAGGAAGATAGACTTTGAAAATTTTCAATAAACACAAAGTGAGAATCGACTTCAATGGGCTTCAATGAATGTAAATCGACGATATCTGACACAGTTAGATGCAAACTCATTCAAATATATGAGAAATGTTAAAATTCGACTTCAAATGAGGAAGATAGACTGAAAATTTTCAATCAACACAAAGTGACAATCGACCCCAATGGGCTTAATGAATGTAAATCGACGATATCTCAAAAAGTTAGATGCAAACTCATTCAAATATATAAGAAATGTTGAAATTCGACTTCAAATGAGGAAGATAGACTTTAAAAATTTTCAATCAACACAAACTGAGAATCGACTTCAATGGGCTTCAATGAATGTAAATCGACGATATCTGACAAAGTTAGATGCAAACTCATTCAAATAATTCAAATATATGAGAAATGTTGAAATTCGACTTCAAATGAGGAAGATAGACTTTGAAATTTTTCAATAAACACAAAGTGAAAATCGACCTCAATGGGCTTCAATGAATGTAAATCGACGATATCTGATAAAGATAGATGCGAACTCATTTAAATATATGAAAAATGTTGAAATTCGACACCAAATGAGGAAGATAGACTTTGAAAATTTTCAATCAACACAAAGTGAGAATCGACTTCAATGGGCTTCAATGAATGTAAATCGACGATATCTGACAAAGTTAGATGCAAACTCATTCAAATATATAAGAAATGTTGAAATTCGACTTCAAATGAGGAAGATAGACTTTGAAAATTTTCAATAAACACAAAGTGAGAATCGACTTCAATGGGCTTCAATGAATGTAAATCGACGATATCTGACACAGTTAGATGCAAACTCATTCAAATATATGAGAAATGTTAAAATTCGACTTCAAATGAGGAAGATAGACTGAAAATTTTCAATCAACACAAAGTGACAATCGACCCCAATGGGCTTAATGAATGTAAATCGACGATATCTCAAAAAATTAGATGCAAACTCATTCAAATATATAAGAAATGTTGAAATTCGACTTCAAATGAGGAAGATAGACTTTGAAAATTTTCAATCAACACAAACTGAGAATCGACTTCAATGGGCTTCAATGAATGTAAATCGACGATATCTGACAATGTTAGATGCAAACTCATTCAAATATATAAGAAATGTTGAAATTCGACTTCAAATGAGGAAGATAGACTTTGAAAATTTTCAATCAACACAAAATGAGAATCGACTTCAATGGGCTTCAATGAATGTGAATCGACGATATCTGACAAAGTTAGATGCAAACTCATTCAAATAATTCAAATATATGCGAAATGTTAAAATTCAATGAACACAAAGTGAAAATCGACCTCAATGGGCTTCAATGAATGTAAATCGACGATATCTGATAAAGTTAGATGCAAACTCATTTAAATATATAAGAAATGTTGAAATTCGACACCAAATGAGGAAGATAGACTTTGAAAATTTTCAATCAACACAAAATGAGAATCGACTTCAATGGGCTTCAATGAATGTGAATCGACGATATCTGACAAAGTCAGATGCGAACCCACTCAAATATATAAGAAATGTTGAAATTCGACTTCAAATGAGGAAGATAGACTTTGAAAATTTTCAATCAACACAAAGTGACAATCGACCTCAATGGGCTTCAATGACTGTGAATCGACGATATCTGACAAAGTCGGATGCGAACCCACTCAAATATATAAGAAATGTTGAAATTCGACTTCAAATGAGGAAGATAGACTTTGAAAATTTTCAATCAACACAAAGTGAGAATCGACTTCAATGAATGTAAATCGACGATATCTGACAAAGTTAGATGCAAACTCATTCAAATAATTCAAATATATGAGAAATGTTAAAATTCGACTTCATATGAGGAAGATAGACTTTGAAAATTTTCAATAAACACAAAGTGAAAATCGACCTCAATGGGCTTCAATGAATGTAAATCGACGATATCTGATAAAGATAGATGCGAACTCATTTAAATATATAAAAAATGTTGAAATTCGACACCAAATGAGGAAGATAGACTTTGAAAATTTTCAATCAACACAAAATGAGAATCGACTTCAATGGGCTTCAATGAATGTGAATCGACGATATCTGACAAAGTCAGATGCGAACCCACTCAAATATATAAGAAATGTTGAAATTCGACTTCAAATGAGGAAGATAGACTTTGAAAATTTTCAATCAACACAAAGTGACAATCGACCTCAATGGGCTTCAATGACTGTGAATCGACGATATCTGACAAAGTCAGATGCGAACCCACTCAAATATATAAGAAATGTTGAAATTCGACTTCAAATGAGGAAGATAGACTTTGAAAATTTTCAATCAACACAAAGTGAGAATCGACTTCAATGGGCTTCAATGAATGTAAATCGACGATATCTGACAAAGTTAGATGCAAACTCATTCAAATATATGAGAAATGTTAAAATTCGACTTCAAATGAGGAAGATAGACTTTGAAAATTTTCAATGAACACAAAGTGAAAATCGACCTCAATGGGCTTCAATGAATGTAAATCGACGATATCTGATAAAGTTAGATGCAAACTCATTTAAATATATAAGAAATGTTGAAATTCGACACCAAATGAGGAAGATAGACTTTGAAAATTTTCAATCAACACAATGTGAGAATCGACTTCAATGAATGTAAATCGACGATATCTGACAATGTTAGATGCAAACTCATTCAAATATATAAGAAATGTTGAAATTCGACTTCAAATGAGGAAGATAGACTTTGAAAATTTTCAATCAACACAAAATGAGAATCGACTTCAATGGGCTTCAATGAATGTGAATCGACGATATCTGACAAAGTTAGATGCAAACTCATTCAAATAATTCAAATATATGAGAAATGTTAAAATTCGACTTCAAATGAGGAAGATAGACTTTGAAAATTTTCAATAAACACAAAGTGAAAATCGACCTCAATGGGCTTCAATGAATGTAAATCGACGATATCTGATAAAGATAGATGCGAACTCATTTAAATATATAAAAAATGTTGAAATTCGACACCAAATGAGGAAGATAGACTTTGAAAATTTTCAATCAACACAAAGTGAGAATCGACTTTAATGGGCTTCAATGAATGTAAATCGACGATATCTGACAAAGTTAGATGCAAACTCATTCAAATATATAAGAAATGTTGAAATTCGACTTCAAATGAGGAAGATAGACTTTGAAAATTTTCAATCAACACAAAGTGAGAATCGACTTCAATGGGCTTCAATGAATGTAAATCGACGATATCTGATAAAGTTAGATGCAAACTCATTCAAATATATAAGAAATGTTGAAATTCGACTTCAAATGAGGAAGATAGACTTTGAAAATTTCCAATCAACACAAAGTGACAATCGACCCCAATGGGCTTAATGAATGTAAATCGACGATATCTGAAAAAGTTAGATTCAAACTCATTCAAATATAGAGAAATGTTGAAATTCGACTTCAAATGAGGAAGATAGACTTTGAAAATTTTCAATCAACACAAACTGAGAATCGACTTCAATGGGCTTCAATGAATGTAAATCGACGATATCTGACAAAGTTAGATGCAAACTCATTCAAATATATAAGAAATAATGAAATTCGACTTCAAATGAGGAAGATAGACTTTGAAAATTTTCAATCAACACAAAATGAGAATCGACTTCAATGGGCTTCAATGAATGTGAATCGACGATATCTGACAAAGTTAGATGCAAACTCATTCAAATATATGAGGAATGTTGAAATTCGACTTCAAATGAGGAAGATAGACTTTGAAAATTTTCAATAAACACAAAGTGAGAATCGACTTCAATGGGCTTTAATGAATGTAAATCGACGATATCTGACAAAGTTAGATGCAAACTCATTCAAATTTATGAGAAATGTTAAAATTCGACTTCAAATGAGGAAGATAGACTTTGAAAATTTTCAATCCACACAAAGTGACAATCGACCCCAATGGGCTCAATGAATGTAAATCGACGATATCTGAAAAAGTTAGATGCAAACTCATTCAAATATATGAGAAATGTTAAAATTCGACTTCAAATGAGGAAGATAGACTTTGAAAATTTTTAATAAACACAAACTGAGAATCGACTTCAATGGGCTTCAATGAATGTAAATCGACGATATCTGACAAAGTTAGATGCAAACTCATTCAAATAATTCAAATATATGAGAAATGTTGAAATTCGACTTCAAATGAGGAAGATAGACTTTGAAAATTTTCAATAAACACAAAGTGAAAATCGACCTCAATGGGCTTCAATGAATGTAAATCGACGATATCTGATAAAGATAGATGCGAACTCATTTAAATATATAAAAAATGTTGAAATTCGACACCAAATGAGGAAGATAGACTTTGAAAATTTTCAATCAACACAAACTGAGAATCGACTTCAATGGGCTTTAATGAATGTAAATCGACGATATCTGACAAAGTTAGATGCAAACTCATTCAAATATATGAGAAATGTTAAAATTCGACTTCAAATGAGGAAGATAGACTTTGAAAATTTCCAATCAACACAAAGTGAAAATCGACCTCAATGGGCTTCAATGAATGTAAATCGACGATATCTGATAAAGTTAGATGCGAACTCATTCAAATATATAAGAAATGTTGAAATTCGACTTCAAATGAGGAAGATAGACTTTGAAAATTTTCAATCAACACAAAATGAGAATCGACTTCAATGGGCTTCAATGAATGTAAATCGACGATATCTCGAAAAGTTAGATGCAAACTCATTCAAATATATAAGAAATGTTGAAATTCGACTTCAAATGAGGAAGATAGACTTTGAAAATTTTCAATCAACACAAACTGAGAATCGACTTCAATGGGCTTCAATGAATGTAAATCGACGATATCTGACAAAGTTAGATGCAAACTCATTCAAATAATTCAAATATATGAGAAATGTTGAAATTCGACTTCAAATGAGGAAGATAGACTTTGAAAATTTTCAATAAACACAAAGTGAAAATCGACCTCAATGGGCTTCAATGAATGTAAATCGACGATATCTGATAAAGTTAGATGCGAACTCATTCAAATATATAAGAAATGTTGAAATTCGACTTCAAATGAGGAAGATAGACTTTGAAAATTTTCAATCAACACAAAATGAGAATCGACTTCAATGGGCTTCAATGAATGTAAATCGACGATATCTGGAAAAGTTAGATGCGAACTCATTCAAATATATAAGAAATGTTGAAATTAGACTTCAAATGAGGAAGATAGACTTTGAAAATTTTCAATCAACACAAAGTGACAATCGACTTCAATGGGCTTTTCAATGAATGTAAATCGACGATATCTGACAAAGTCAGATGCAAACTCATTCAAATATATGAGAAATGTTGAAATTCGACTTCAAATGAGGAAGATAGACTTTGAAAATTTTCAATCAACACAAAGTGACAATCGACCTCAATGGGCTTCAATGAATGTGAATCGACGATATCTGACAAAGTCAGATGCGAACCCACTCAAATATATAAGAAATTTTGAAATTCGACTTCAAATGAGGAAGATAGACTTTGAAAATTTTCAATAAACACAAAGTGAGAATCGACTTCAATGGGCTTTAATGAATGTAAATCGACGATATCTGACAAAGTTAGATGCAAACTCATTCAAATATATGAGAAATGTTAAAATTCGACTTCAAATGAGGAAGATAGACTGAAAATTTTCAATCAACACAAAGTGACAATCGACCCCAATGGGCTTAATGAATGTAAATCGACGATATCTCAAAAAGTTAGATGCAAACTCATTCAAATATATAAGAAATGTTGAAATTCGACTTCAAATGAGGAAGATAGACTTTAAAAATTTTCAATCAACACAAACTGAGAATCGACTTCAATGGGCTTCAATGAATGTAAATCGACGATATCTGACAAAGTTAGATGCAAACTCATTCAAATAATTCAAATATATGAGAAATGTTGAAATTCGACTTCAAATGAGGAAGATAGACTTTGAAAATTTTCAATAAACACAAAGTGAGAATCGACTTCAATGGGCTTCAATGAATGTAAATCGACGATATCTGACACAGTTAGATGCAAACTCATTCAAATTTATGAGAAATGTTAAAATTCGACTTCAAATGAGGAAGATAGACTTTGAAAATTTTCAATCCACACAAAGTGACAATCGACCCCAATGGGCTCAATGAATGTAAATCGACGATATCTGAAAAAGTTAGATGCAAACTCATTCAAATATATGAGAAATGTTAAAATTCGACTTCAAATGAGGAAGATAGACTTTGAAAATTTTTAATAAACACAAACTGAGAATCGACTTCAATGGGCTTCAATGAATGTAAATCGACGATATCTGACAAAGTTAGATGCAAACTCATTCAAATAATTCAAATATATGAGAAATGTTGAAATTCGACTTCAAATGAGGAAGATAGACTTTGAAAATTTTCAATAAACACAAAGTGAAAATCGACCTCAATGGGCTTCAATGAATGTAAATCGACGATATCTGATAAAGATAGATGCGAACTCATTTAAATATATAAAAAATGTTGAAATTCGACACCAAATGAGGAAGATAGACTTTGAAAATTTTCAATCAACACAAACTGAGAATCGACTTCAATGGGCTTTAATGAATGTAAATCGACGATATCTGACAAAGTTAGATGCAAACTCATTCAAATATATGAGAAATGTTAAAATTCGACTTCAAATGAGGAAGATAGACTTTGAAAATTTCCAATCAACACAAAGTGACAATCGACCCCAATGGGCTTAATGAATGTAAATCGACGATATCTCGAAAAGTTAGATGCAAACTCATTCAAATATATAAGAAATGTTGAAATTCGACTTCAAATGAGGAAGATAGACTTTGAAAATTTTCAATAAACACAAAGAGAAAATCGACCTCAATGGGCTTCAATGAATGTAAATCGACGATATCTGATAAAGTTAGATGCGAACTCATTCAAATATATAAGAAATGTTGAAATTCGACTTCAAATGAGGAAGATAGACTTTGAAAATTTTCAATCAACACAAAATGAGAATCGACTTCAATGGGCTTCAATGAATGTAAATCGACGATATCTGGAAAAGTTAGATGCGAACTCATTCAAATATATAAGAAATGTTGAAATTAGACTTCAAATGAGGAAGATAGACTTTGAAAATTTTCAATCAACACAAAGTGACAATCGACTTCAATGGGCTTTTCAATGAATGTAAATCGACGATATCTGACAAAGTCAGATGCAAACTCATTCAAATATATGAGAAATGTTGAAATTCGACTTCAAATGAGGAAGATAGACTTTGAAAATTTTCAATCAACACAAAGTGACAATCGACCTCAATGGGCTTCAATGAATGTGAATCGACGATATCTGACAAAGTCAGATGCGAACCCACTCAAATATATAAGAAATGTTGAAATTCGACTTCAAATGAGGAAGATAGACTTTGAAAATTTTCAATCAACACAAAGTGACAATCGACCCCAATGGGCTTAATGAATGTAAATCGACGATATCTGACAAAGTTAGATGCAAACTCATTCAAATATATGAGAAATGTTGAAATTCGACTTCAAATGAGGAAGATAGACTATGAAAATTTTCAATAAACACCAAGTGAGAATCGACTTCAATGGGCTTCAATGAATGTAAATCGACGATATCTGACAAAGTTAGATGCAAACTCATTCAAATATATGGGAAATGTTAAAATTCGACTTCAAATGAGGAAGATAGACTTTGAAAATTTTCAATCAACACAAAGTGAGAATCGACTTCAATGGGCTTCAATGAATGTAAATCGACGATATCTGACAAAGTTAGATGCAAACTCATTCAAATATATAAGAAATGTTGAAATTCGACTTCAAATGAGGAAGATAGACTTTGAAAATTTTCAATAAACACAAAGTGACAATCGACTTCAATGGGCTTCAATGGATGTTAATCGACGATATCTGACAAAGTCAGATGCGAACTCACTCAAATATATGAGAAATGTTGAAATTCGACTTCAAATGAGGAAGATAGACTTTGAAAATTTTCAATCAACACAAAGTGAGAATCGACTTCAATGGGCTTCAATGAATGTAAATCGACGATATCTGACAAAGTTAGATGCAAACTCATTCAAATATATGAGGAATGTTGAAATTCGACTTCAAATGAGGAAGATAGACTTTGAAAATTTTCAATAAACACAAAGTGAGAATCGACTTCAATGGGCTTCAATGAATGTAAATCGACGATATCTGACAAAGTTAGATGCAAACTCATTCAAATATATGAGAAATGTTAAAATTCGACTTCAAATGAGGAAGATAGATTTTGAAAATTTTCAATAAACACAAAGTGAGAATCGACTTCAATGGGCTTCAATGAATGTAAATCGACGATATCTGACACAGTTAGATGCAAACTTATTCAAATATATGAGAAATGTTAAAATTCGACTTCAAATGAGGAAGATAGACTGAAAATTTTCAATCAACACAAAATGAAAATCGACTTCAATGGGCTTCGATGAATGTGAATCGACGATATCTGACAAAGTTAGATGCAAACTCATTCAAATATATAAGAAATGTTGAAATTCGACTTCAAATGAGGAAGATAGACTTTGAAAATTTTCAATCAACACAAAGTGAGAATCGACTTCAATGGGCTTCAATGAATGTAAATCGACGATATCTGACACAGTTAGATGCAAACTTATTCAAATATATGAGAAATGTTAAAATTCGACTTCAAATGAGGAAGATAGACTGAAAATTTTCAATCAACACAAAATGAAAATCGACTTCAATGGGCTTCGATGAATGTGAATCGACGATATCTGACAAAGTTAGATGCAAACTCATTCAAATAATTCAAATATATGAGAAATGTTAAAATTCGACTTCAAATGAGGAAGATAGACTTTGAAAATTTTCAATAAACACAAAGTGAAAATCGACCTCAATGGGCTTCAATGAATGTAAATCGACGATATCTGATAAAGATAGATGCGAACTCATTTAAATATATAAAAAATGTTGAAATTCGACACCAAATGAGGAAGATAGACTTTGAAAATTTTCAATCAACACAAACTGAGAATCGACTTCAATGGGCTTTAATGAATGTAAATCGACGATATCTGACAAAGTTAGATGCAAACTCATTCAAATATATAAGAAATGTTGAAATTCGACTTCAAATGAGGAAGATAGACTTTGAAAATTTTCAATCAACACAAAATGAGAATCGACTTCAATGGGCTTCAATGAATGTGAATCGACGATATCTGACAAAGTCAGATGCGAACCCACTCAAATATATAAGAAATGTTGAAATTCGACTTCAAATGAGGAAGATAGACTTTGAAAATTTTCAATCAACACAAAGTGACAATCGACCTCAATGGGCTTCAATGACTGTGAATCGACGATATCTGACAAAGTCAGATGCGAACCCACTCAAATATATAAGAAATGTTGAAATTCGACTTCAAATGAGGAAGATAGACTTTGAAAATTTTCAATCAACACAAAGTGAGAATCGACTTCAATGGGCTTCAATGAATGTAAATCGACGATATCTGACAAAGTTAGATGCAAACTCATTCAAATATATGAGAAATGTTGAAATTCGACTTCAAATGAGGAAGATAGACTATGAAAATTTTCAATAAACACCAAGTGAGAATCGACTTCAATGGGCTTCAATGAATGTAAATCGACGATATCTGACAAAGTTAGATGCAAACTCATTCAAATATATGGGAAATGTTGAAATTCGACTTCAAATGAGGAAGATAGACTTTGAAAATTTTCAATCAACACAAAGTGAGAATCGACTTCAATGGGCTTCAATGAATGTAAATCGACGATATCTGACAAAGTTAGATGCAAACTCATTCAAATATATAAGAAATGTTGAAATTCGACTTCAAATGAGGAAGATAGACTTTGAAAATTTTCAATAAACACAAAGTGACAATCGACTTCAATGGGCTTCAATGGATGTTAATCGACGATATCTGACAAAGTCAGATGCGAACTCACTCAAATATATGAGAAATGTTGAAATTCGACTTCAAATGAGGAAGATAGACTTTGAAAATTTTCAATCAACACAAAGTGAGAATCGACTTCAATGGGCTTCAATGAATGTA
Source organism: Diorhabda sublineata (assembly GCF_026230105.1). Lineage (NCBI taxonomy): Eukaryota > Metazoa > Arthropoda > Insecta > Coleoptera > Chrysomelidae > Diorhabda > Diorhabda sublineata. The sequence goes on along the minus strand of NC_079479.1, from coordinate 17,995,475 downwards.
AATCGACGATATCTGACAAAGTTAGATGCAAACTCATTCAAATATATGAGGAATGTTGAAATTCGACTTCAAATGAGGAAGATAGACTTTGAAAATTTTCAATAAACACAAAGTGAGAATCGACTTCAATGGGCTTCAATGAATGTAAATCGACGATATCTGACAAAGTTAGATGCAAACTCATTCAAATATATGAGAAATGTTAAAATTCGACTTCAAATGAGGAAGATAGATTTTGAAAATTTTCAATAAACACAAAGTGAGAATCGACTTCAATGGGCTTCAATGAATGTAAATCGACGATATCTGACACAGTTAGATGCAAACTTATTCAAATATATGAGAAATGTTAAAATTCGACTTCAAATGAGGAAGATAGACTGAAAATTTTCAATCAACACAAAATGAAAATCGACTTCAATGGGCTTCGATGAATGTGAATCGACGATATCTGACAAAGTTAGATGCAAACTCATTCAAATATATAAGAAATGTTGAAATTCGACTTCAAATGAGGAAGATAGACTTTGAAAATTTTCAATCAACACAAAGTGAGAATCGACTTCAATGGGCTTCAATGAATGTAAATCGACGATATCTGACACAGTTAGATGCAAACTTATTCAAATATATGAGAAATGTTAAAATTCGACTTCAAATGAGGAAGATAGACTGAAAATTTTCAATCAACACAAAATGAAAATCGACTTCAATGGGCTTCGATGAATGTGAATCGACGATATCTGACAAAGTTAGATGCAAACTCATTCAAATAATTCAAATATATGAGAAATGTTAAAATTCGACTTCAAATGAGGAAGATAGACTTTGAAAATTTTCAATAAACACAAAGTGAAAATCGACCTCAATGGGCTTCAATGAATGTAAATCGACGATATCTGATAAAGATAGATGCGAACTCATTTAAATATATAAAAAATGTTGAAATTCGACACCAAATGAGGAAGATAGACTTTGAAAATTTTCAATCAACACAAACTGAGAATCGACTTCAATGGGCTTTAATGAATGTAAATCGACGATATCTGACAAAGTTAGAAGCAAACTCATTCAAATATATAAGAAATGTTGAAATTCGACTTCAAATGAGGAAGATAGACTTTGAAAATTTTCAATCAACACAAAATGAGAATCGACTTCAATGGGCTTCAATGAATGTGAATCGACGATATCTGACAAAGTCAGATGCGAACCCACTCAAATATATAAGAAATGTTGAAATTCGACTTCAAATGAGGAAGATAGACTTTGAAAATTTTCAATCAACACAAAGTGACAATCGACCTCAATGGGCTTCAATGACTGTGAATCGACGATATCTGACAAAGTCAGATGCGAACCCACTCAAATATATAAGAAATGTTGAAATTCGACTTCAAATGAGGAAGATAGACTTTGAAAATTTTCAATCAACACAAAGTGAGAATCGACTTCAATGGGCTTCAATGAATGTAAATCGACGATATCTGACAAAGTTAGATGCAAACTCATTCAAATATATGAGAAATGTTAAAATTCGACTTCAAATGAGGAAGATAGACTTTGAAAATTTTCAATGAACACAAAGTGAAAATCGACCTCAATGGGCTTCAATGAATGTAAATCGACGATATCTGATAAAGTTAGATGCAAACTCATTTAAATATATAAGAAATGTTGAAATTCGACACCAAATGAGGAAGATAGACTTTGAAAATTTTCAATCAACACAATGTGAGAATCGACTTCAATGAATGTAAATCGACGATATCTGACAATGTTAGATGCAAACTCATTCAAATATATAAGAAATGTTGAAATTCGACTTCAAATGAGGAAGATAGACTTTGAAAATTTTCAATCAACACAAAATGAGAATCGACTTCAATGGGCTTCAATGAATGTGAATCGACGATATCTGACAAAGTTAGATGCAAACTCATTCAAATAATTCAAATATATGAGAAATGTTAAAATTCGACTTCAAATGAGGAAGATAGACTTTGAAAATTTTCAATAAACACAAAGTGAAAATCGACCTCAATGGGCTTCAATGAATGTAAATCGACGATATCTGATAAAGATAGATGCGAACTCATTTAAATATATAAAAAATGTTGAAATTCGACACCAAATGAGGAAGATAGACTTTGAAAATTTTCAATCAACACAAACTGAGAATCGACTTCAATGGGCTTTAATGAATGTAAATCGACGATATCTGACAAAGTTAGAAGCAAACTCATTCAAATATATAAGAAATGTTGAAATTCGACTTCAAATGAGGAAGATAGACTTTGAAAATTTTCAATCAACACAAAATGAGAATCGACTTCAATGGGCTTCAATGAATGTGAATCGACGATATCTGACAAAGTCAGATGCGAACCCACTCAAATATATAAGAAATGTTGAAATTCGACTTCAAATGAGGAAGATAGACTTTGAAAATTTTCAATCAACACAAAGTGACAATCGACCTCAATGGGCTTCAATGACTGTGAATCGACGATATCTGACAAAGTCAGATGCGAACCCACTCAAATATATAAGAAATGTTGAAATTCGACTTCAAATGAGGAAGATAGACTTTGAAAATTTTCAATCAACACAAAGTGAGAATCGACTTCAATGGGCTTCAATGAATGTAAATCGACGATATCTGACAAAGTTAGATGCAAACTCATTCAAATATATGAGAAATGTTAAAATTCGACTTCAAATGAGGAAGATAGACTTTGAAAATTTTCAATGAACACAAAGTGAAAATCGACCTCAATGGGCTTCAATGAATGTAAATCGACGATATCTGATAAAGTTAGATGCAAACTCATTTAAATATATAAGAAATGTTGAAATTCGACACCAAATGAGGAAGATAGACTTTGAAAATTTTCAATCAACACAATGTGAGAATCGACTTCAATGAATGTAAATCGACGATATCTGACAATGTTAGATGCAAACTCATTCAAATATATAAGAAATGTTGAAATTCGACTTCAAATGAGGAAGATAGACTTTGAAAATTTTCAATCAACACAAAATGAGAATCGACTTCAATGGGCTTCAATGAATGTGAATCGACGATATCTGACAAAGTTAGATGCAAACTCATTCAAATAATTCAAATATATGAGAAATGTTAAAATTCGACTTCAAATGAGGAAGATAGACTTTGAAAATTTTCAATAAACACAAAGTGAAAATCGACCTCAATGGGCTTCAATGAATGTAAATCGACGATATCTGATAAAGATAGATGCGAACTCATTTAAATATATAAAAAATGTTGAAATTCGACACCAAATGAGGAAGATAGACTTTAAAAATTTTCAATCAACACAAAGTGAGAATCGACTTTAATGGGCTTCAATGAATGTAAATCGACGATATCTGACAAAGTTAGACGCAAACTCATTCAAATATATAAGAAATGTTGAAATTCGACTTCAAATGAGGAAGATAGACTTTGAAAATTTTCAATCAACACAAAGTGAGAATCGACTTCAATGGGCTTCAATGAATGTAAATCGACGATATCTGATAAAGTTAGATGCAAACTCATTCAAATATATAAGAAATGTTGAAATTCGACTTCAAATGAGGAAGATAGACTTTGAAAATTTCCAATCAACACAAAGTGACAATCGACCCCAATGGGCTTAATGAATGTAAATCGACGATATCTGAAAAAGTTAGATTCAAACTCATTCAAATATAGAGAAATGTTGAAATTCGACTTCAAATGAGGAAGATAGACTTTGAAAATTTTCAATAAACACAAAGTGAAAATCGACCTCAATGGGCTTCAATGAATGTGAATCGACGATATCTGACAAAGTCAGATGCGAACCCACTCAAATATATAAGAAATGTTGAAATTCGACTTCAAATGAGGAAGATAGACTTTGAAAATTTTCAATCAACACAAAGTGAGAATCGACTTTAATGGGCTTCAATGAATGTAAATCGACGATATCTGACAAAGTTAGATGCAAACTCATTCAAATATATAAGAAATGTTGAAATTCGACTTCAAATGAGGAAGATAGACTTTGAAAATTTTCAATCAACACAAAGTGAGAATCGACTTCAATGGGCTTCAATGAATGTAAATCGACGATATCTGATAAAGTTAGATGCAAACTCATTCAAATATATAAGAAATGTTGAAATTCGACTTCAAATGAGGAAGATAGACTTTGAAAATTTCCAATCAACACAAAGTGACAATCGACCCCAATGGGCTTAATGAATGTAAATCGACGATATCTGAAAAAGTTAGATGCAAACTCATTCAAATATATAAGAAATGTTGAAATTCGACTTCAAATGAGGAAGATAGACTTTGAAAATTTTCAATCAACACAAACTGAGAATCGACTTCAATGGGCTTCAATGAATGTAAATCGACGATATCTGACAAAGTTAGATGCAAACTCATTCAAATATATAAGAAATAATGAAATTCGACTTCAAATGAGGAAGATAGACTTTGAAAATTTTCAATCAACACAAAATGAGAATCGACTTCAATGGGCTTCAATGAATGTGAATCGACGATATCTGACAAAGTTAGATGCAAACTCATTCAAATATATGAGGAATGTTGGAATTCGACTTCAAATGAGGAAGATAGACTTTGAAAATTTTCAATAAACACAAAGTGAGAATCGACTTCAATGGGCTTTAATGAATGTAAATCGACGATATCTGACAAAGTTAGATGCAAACTCATTCAAATATATGAGAAATGTTAAAATTCGACTTCAAATGAGGAAGATAGACTTTGAAAATTTTCAATCCACACAAAGGGACAATCGACCCCAATGGGCTCAATGAATGTAAATCGACTATATCTGAAAAAGTTAGATGCAAACTCATTCAAATATATGAGAAATGTTAAAATTCGACTTCAAATGAGGAAGATAGACTTTGAAAATTTTTAATAAACACAAAGTGAGAATCGACTTCAATGGGCTTCAATGAATGTAAATCGACGATATCTGAAAAAGTTAGATGCAAACTCATTCAAATATATGAGAAATGTTAAAATTCGACTTCAAATGAGGAAGATAGACTGAAAATTTTCAATCAACACATAGTGACAATCGACCCCAATGGGCTCAATGAATGTAAATCGACGATATCTGAAAAAGTTAGATGCAAACTCATTCAAATATATGAGAAATGTTAAAATTCGACTTCAAATGAGGAAGATAGACTTTGAAAATTTTCAATAAACACAAAGTGAGAATCGACTTCAATGGGCTTCAATGAATGTAAATCGACGATATCTGACACAGTTAGATGCAAACTCATTCAAATATATGAGAAATGTTAAAATTCGACTTCAAATGAGGAAGATAGACTGAAAATTTTCAATCAACACAAAGTGACAATCGACCCCAATGGGCTTAATGAATGTAAATCGACGATATCTCAAAAAGTTAGATGCAAACTCATTCAAATATATAAGAAATGTTGAAATTCGACTTCAAATGAGGAAGATAGACTTTAAAAATTTTCAATCACCACAAACTGAGAATCGACTTCAATGGGCTTCAATGAATGTAAATCGACGATATCTGACAAAGTTAGATGCAACATCATTCAAATAATTCAAATATATGAGAAATGTTGAAATTCGACTTCAAATGAGGAAGATAGACTTTGAAATTTTTCAATAAACACAAAGTGAAAATCGACCTCAATGGGCTTCAATGAATGTAAATCGACGATATCTGATAAAGATAGATGCGAACTCATTTAAATATATGAAAAATGTTGAAATTCGACACCAAATGAGGAAGATAGACTTTGAAAATTTTCAATCAACACAAAGTGAGAATCGACTTCAATGGGCTTCAATGAATGTAAATCGACGATATCTGACAAAGTTAGATGCAAACTCATTCAAATATATAAGAAATGTTGAAATTCGACTTCAAATGAGGAAGATAGACTTTGAAAATTTTCAATAAACACAAAGTGAGAATCGACTTCAATGGGCTTCAATGAATGTAAATCGACGATATCTGACACAGTTAGATGCAAACTCATTCAAATATATGAGAAATGTTAAAATTCGACTTCAAATGAGGAAGATAGACTGAACATTTTCAATCAACACAAAGTGACAATCGACCCCAATGGGCTTAATGAATGTAAATCGACGATATCTCAAAAAATTAGATGCAAACTCATTCAAATATATAAGAAATGTTGAAATTCGACTTCAAATGAGGAAGATAGACTTTGAAAATTTTCAATCAACACAAACTGAGAATCGACTTCAATGGGCTTCAATGAATGTAAATCGACGATATCTGACAATGTTAGATGCAAACTCATTCAAATATATAAGAAATGTTGAAATTCGACTTCAAATGAGGAAGATAGACTTTGAAAATTTTCAATCAACACAAAATGAGAATCGACTTCAATGGGCTTCAATGAATGTGAATCGACGATATCTGACAAAGTTAGATGCAAACTCATTCAAATATATGAGGAATGTTGGAATTCGACTTCAAATGAGGAAGATAGACTTTGAAAATTTTCAATAAACACAAAGTGAGAATCGACTTCAATGGGCTTTAATGAATGTAAATCGACGATATCTGACAAAGTTAGATGCAAACTCATTCAAATATATGAGAAATGTTAAAATTCGACTTCAAATGAGGAAGATAGACTTTGAAAATTTTCAATCCACACAAAGGGACAATCGACCCCAATGGGCTCAATGAATGTAAATCGACGATATCTGAAAAAGTTAGATGCAAACTCATTCAAATATATGAGAAATGTTAAAATTCGACTTCAAATGAGGAAGATAGACTTTGAAAATTTTTAATAAACACAAAGTGAGAATCGACTTCAATGGGCTTCAATGAATGTAAATCGACGATATCTGAAAAAGTTAGATGCAAACTCATTCAAATATATGAGAAATGTTAAAATTCGACTTCAAATGAGGAAGATAGACTGAAAATTTTCAATCAACACATAGTGACAATCGACCCCAATGGGCTCAATGAATGTAAATCGACGATATCTGAAAAAGTTAGATGCAAACTCATTCAAATATATGAGAAATGTTAAAATTCGACTTCAAATGAGGAAGATAGACTTTGAAAATTTTCAATAAACACAAAGTGAGAATCGACTTCAATGGGCTTCAATGAATGTAAATCGACGATATCTGACACAGTTAGATGCAAACTCATTCAAATATATGAGAAATGTTAAAATTCGACTTCAAATGAGGAAGATAGACTGAAAATTTTCAATCAACACAAAGTGACAATCGACCCCAATGGGCTTAATGAATGTAAATCGACGATATCTCAAAAAGTTAGATGCAAACTCATTCAAATATATAAGAAATGTTGAAATTCGACTTCAAATGAGGAAGATAGACTTTAAAAATTTTCAATCAACACAAACTGAGAATCGACTTCAATGGGCTTCAATGAATGTAAATCGACGATATCTGACAAAGTTAGATGCAAACTCATTCAAATAATTCAAATATATGAGAAATGTTGAAATTCGACTTCAAATGAGGAAGATAGACTTTGAAATTTTTCAATAAACACAAAGTGAAAATCGACCTCAATGGGCTTCAATGAATGTAAATCGACGATATCTGATAAAGATAGATGCGAACTCATTTAAATATATGAAAAATGTTGAAATTCGACACCAAATGAGGAAGATAGACTTTGAAAATTTTCAATCAACACAAAGTGAGAATCGACTTCAATGGGCTTCAATGAATGTAAATCGACGATATCTGACAAAGTTAGATGCAAACTCATTCAAATATATAAGGAATGTTGAAATTCGACTTCAAATGAGGAAGATAGACTTTGAAAATTTTCAATCAACACAAAGTGAGAATCGACTTCAATGGGCTTCAATGAATGTAAATCGACGATATCTGATAAAGTTAGATGCAAACTCATTCAAATATATAAGAAATGTTGAAATTCGACTTCAAATGAGGAAGATAGACTTTGAAAATTTCCAATCAACACAAAGTGACAATCGACCCCAATGGGCTTAATGAATGTAAATCGACGATATCTCGAAAAGTTAGATGCAAACTCATTCAAATATATAAGAAATGTTGAAATTCGACTTCAAATGAGGAAGATAGACTTTGAAAATCTTCAATCAACACAAACTGAGAATCGACTTCAATGGGCTTCAATGAATGTAAATCGACGATATCTGACAAAGTTAGATGCAAACTCATTCAAATAATTCAAATATATGAGAAATGTTGAAATTCGACTTCAAATGAGGAAGATAGACTTTGAAAATTTTCAATAAACACAAAGTGAAAATCGACCTCAATGGGCTTCAATGAATGTAAATCGACGATATCTGATAAAGTTAGATGCGAACTCATTCAAATATATAAGAAATGTTGAAATTCGACTTCAAATGAGGAAGATAGACTTTGAAAATTTTCAATCAACACAAAATGAGAATCGACTTCAATGGGCTTCAATGAATGTAAATCGACGATATCTGGAAAAGTTAGATGCGAACTCATTCAAATATATAAGAAATGTTGAAATTAGACTTCAAATGAGGAAGATAGACTTTGAAAATTTTCAATCAACACAAAGTGACAATCGACTTCAATGGGCTTTTCAATGAATGTAAATCGACGATATCTGACAAAGTCAGATGCAAACTCATTCAAATATATGAGAAATGTTGAAATTCGACTTCAAATGAGGAAGATAGACTTTGAAAATTTTCAATCAACACAAAGTGACAATCGACCTCAATGGGCTTCAATGAATGTGAATCGACGATATCTGACAAAGTCAGATGCGAACCCACTCAAATATATAAGAAATGTTGAAATTCGACTTCAAATGAGGAAGATAGACTTTGAAAATTTTCAATCAACACAAAGTGACAATCGACCCCAATGGGCTTAATGAATGTAAATCGACGATATCTGACAAAGTTAGATGCAAACTCATTCAAATATATGAGAAATGTTGAAATTCGACTTCAAATGAGGAAGATAGACTTTGAAAATTTTCAATAAACACCAAGTGAGAATCGACTTCAATGGGCTTCAATGAATGTAAATCGACGATATCTGACAAAGTTAGATGCAAACTCATTCAAATATATGGGAAATGTTAAAATTCGACTTCAAATGAGGAAGATAGACTTTGAAAATTTTCAATCAACACAAAGTGAGAATCGACTTCAATGGGCTTCAATGAATGTAATCGACGATATCTGACAAAGTGAGATGCAAACTCATTCAAATATATAAGAAATGTTGAAATTCGACTTCAAATGAGGAAGATAGACTTTGAAAATTTTCAATAAACACAAAGTGACAATCGACTTCAATGGGCTTCAATGGATGTTAATCGACGATATCTGACAAAGTCAGATGCGAACTCACTCAAATATATGAGAAATGTTGAAATTCGACTTCAAATGAGGAAGATAGACTTTGAAAATTTTCAATCAACACAAAGTGAGAATCGACTTCAATGGGCTTCAATGAATGTAAATCGACGACATCTGACAAAGTTAGATGCAAACTCATTCAAATATATGAGGAATGTTGAAATTCGACTTCAAATGAGGAAGATAGACTTTGAAAATTTTCAATAAACACAAAGTGAGAATCGACTTCAATGGGCTTCAATGAATGTAAATCGACGATATCTGACAAAGTTAGATGCAAACTCATTCAAATATATGAGAAATGTTAAAATTCGACTTCAAATGAGGAAGATAGATTTTGAAAATTTTCAATAAACACAAAGTGAGAATCGACTTCAATGGGCTTCAATGAATGTAAATCGACGATATCTGACACAGTTAGATGCAAACTTATTCAAATATATGAGAAATGTTAAAATTCGACTTCAAATGAGGAAGATAGACTGAAAATTTTCAATCAACACAAAATGAAAATCGACTTCAATGGGCTTCGATGAATGTGAATCGACGATATCTGACAAAGTTAGATGCAAACTCATTCAAATAATTCAAATATATGAGAAATGTTAAAATTCGACTTCAAATGAGGAAGATAGACTTTGAAAATTTTCAATAAACACAAAGTGAAAATCGACCTCAATGGGCTTCAATGAATGTAAATCGACGATATCTGATAAAGATAGATGCGAACTCATTTAAATATATAAAAAATGTTGAAATTCGACACCAAATGAGGAAGATAGACTTTGAAAATTTTCAATCAACACAAACTGAGAATCGACTTCAATGGGCTTTAATGAATGTAAATCGACGATATCTGACAAAGTTAGATGCAAACTCATTCAAATATATAAGAAATGTTGAAATTCGACTTCAAATGAGGAAGATAGACTTTGAAAATTTTCAATCAACACAAAATGAGAATCGACTTCAATGGGCTTCAATGAATGTGAATCGACGATATCTGACAAAGTCAGATGCGAACCCACTCAAATATATAAGAAATGTTGAAATTCGACTTCAAATGAGGAAGATAGACTTTGAAAATTTTCAATCAACACAAAGTGACAATCGACCCCAATGGGCTTCAATGACTGTGAATCGACGATATCTGACAAAGTTAGATGCAAACTCATTCAAATATATGAGAAATGTTGGAATTCGACTTCAAATGAGGAAGATAGACTTTGAAAATTTTCAATAAACACCAAGTGAGAATCGACTTCAATGGGCTTCAATGAATGTAAATCGACGATATCTGACAAAGTTAGATGCAAACTCATTCAAATATATGGGAAATGTTAAAATTCGACTTCAAATGAGGAAGATAGACTTTGAAAATTTTCAATCAACACAAAGTGAGAATCGACTTCAATGGGCTTCAATGAATGTAATCGACGATATCTGACAAAGTGAGATGCAAACTCATTCAAATATATAAGAAATGTTGAAATTCGACTTCAAATGAGGAAGATAGACTTTGAAAATTTTCAATAAACACAAAGTGACAATCGACTTCAATGGGCTTCAATGGATGTTAATCGACGATATCTGACAAAGTCAGATGCGAACTCACTCAAATATATGAGAAATGTTGAAATTCGACTTCAAATGAGGAAGATAGACTTTGAAAATTTTCAATCAACACAAAGTGAGAATCGACTTCAATGGGCTTCAATGAATGTAAATCGACGATATCTGACAAAGTAAGATGCAAACTCATTCAAATATATGAGAAATGTTAAAATTCGACTTCAAATGAGGAAGATAGACTTTGAAAATTTTCAATAAACACAAAGTGAAAATCGACCTCAATGGGCTTCAATGAATGTAAATCGACGATATCTGATAAAGATAGATGCGAACTCATTTAAATATATAAAAAATGTTGAAATTCGACACCAAATGAGGAAGATAGACTTTGAAAATTTTCAATCAACACAAAGTGAGAATCGACTTTAATGGGCTTCAATGAATGTAAATCGACGATATCTGACAAAGTTAGATGCAAACTCATTCAAATATATAAGAAATGTTGAAATTCGACTTCAAATGAGGAAGATAGACTTTGAAAATTTTCAATCAACACAAAGTGAGAATCGACTTCAATGGGCTTCAATGAATGTAAATCGACGATATCTGATAAAGTTAGATGCAAACTCATTCAAATATATAAGAAATGTTGAAATTCGACTTCAAATGAGGAAGATAGACTTTGAAAATTTTCAATCAACTCAAAGTGAGAATCGACTTCAATGGGCTTCAATGAATGTAAATCGACGATATCTGACAAAGTTAGATGCAAACTCATTCAAAAATATGAGAAATGTTAAAATTCGACTCAAATGAGGAAGATAGACTTTGAAAATTTTCAATCAACACAAAGTGACAATCGACTTCAATGGGCTTCAATGAATGTAAATCGACGATATCTGATAAAGTTAGATGCGAACTCATTTAAATATATAAGAAATGTTGAAATTCGACACCAAATGAGGAAGATAGACTTTGAAAATTTTCAATCAACTCAAAGTGAGAATCGACTTCAATGGGCTTCAATGAATGTAAATCGACGATATCTGACAAAGTTAGATGCAAACTCATTCAAAAATATGAGAAATGTTAAAATTCGACTCAAATGAGGAAGATAGACTTTGAGAATTTTCAATCAACACAAAGTGACAATCGACCTCAGTGGGCTTCAATGAATGTAAATCGACGATATCTGATAAAGTTAGATGCGAACTCATTTATATATATAAGAAATGTTGAAATTCGACTTCAAATGGGGAAGATAGACTTTGAAAATTTTCAATCAACACAAAGTGACAATCGACTTCAATGGGCTTCAATGAATGTAAATCGACGATATCTGATAAAGTTAGATGCGAACTCATTTAAATATATAAGAAATGTTGAAATTCGACACCAAATGAGGAAGATAGACTTTGAAAATTTTCAATCAACTCAAAGTGAGAATCGACTTCAATGGGCTTCAATGAATGTAAATCGACGATATCTGACAAAGTTAGATGCAAACTCATTCAAAAATATGAGAAATGTTAAAATTCGACTCAAATGAGGAAGATAGACTTTGAGAATTTTCAATCAACACAAAGTGACAATCGACCTCAATGGGCTTCAATGAATGTAAATCGACGATATCTGACAAAGTCAGATGCGAACTCACTCAAATATATAAGAAATGTTGAAATTCGACTTCAAATGAGGAAGATAAACTTTGAAAATTTTCAATAAACACAAAGTGAGAATCGACTTCAATGGGCTTCAATTAATGTAAATCGACGATATCTGACAAAGTTAGATGCAAACTCATTCAAATATATGAGAAATGTTGAAATTCGACTTCAAATGAGGAAGATAGACTTTGAAAATTTTCAATCAACACAAAGTGAGAATCGACTTCAATGGGCTTCAATTAATGTAAATCGACGATATCTGACAAAGTTAGATGCAAACTCATTCAAATATATGATAAATGTTGAAATTCGGCTTCAAATGAGGAAGATAGACTTTGAAAATTTTTAATCAACACAAAGTGAGAATCGACTTCAATGGGCTTCAATTAATGAAAATCGACGATATCTGACAAAGGTAGATGCAAACTCATTCAAATATATGATAAATGTTGAAATTCGACTTCAAATGAGGAAGATAGACTTTGAAAATTTTCAATCAACACAAAGTGAGAATCGACTTCAATCTTCAATTGATGTAAATCGACGATATCTGACAAAGTTAGATGCAAACTCATTCAAATATATAAGAAATGTTGAAATTCGACTTCAAATGAGGAAGATAGACTTTGAAAATTTTCAATCAACACAAAGTGACAATCGACTTCAATCTTCAATTGATGTAAATCGACGATATCTGACAAAGTTAGATGCAAACTCATTCAAATATATAAGAAATGTTGAAATTCGACTTCAAATGAGGAAGATAGACTTTGAAAATTTTCAATCAACACAAAGTGAGAATCGACTTCAATGGGCTTCAATGAATGTAAATCGACGATATCTGACAAAGTTAGATGCAAACTCATTCAAATATATGAGAAATGTTAAAATTCGACTTCAAATGAGGAAGATAGACTTTGAAAATTTTCAATAAACACAAAGTGAAAATCGACCTCAATGGGCTTCAATGAATGTAAATCGACGATATCTGATAAAGATAGATGCGAACTCATTTAAATATATAAAAAATGTTGAAATTCGACACCAAATGAGGAAGATAGACTTTGAAAATTTTCAATCAACACAAAGTGAGAATCGACTTTAATGGGCTTCAATGAATGTAAATCGACGATATCTGACAAAGTTAGATGCAAACTCATTCAAATATATAAGAAATGTTGAAATTCGACTTCAAATGAGGAAGATAGACTTTGAAAATTTTCAATCAACACAAAGTGAGAATCGACTTCAATGGGCTTCAATGAATGTAAATCGACGATATCTGATAAAGTTAGATGCAAACTCATTCAAATATATAAGAAATGTTGAAATTCGACTTCAAATGAGGAAGATAGACTTTGAAAATTTCCAATCAACACAAAGTGACAATCGACCCCAATGGGCTTAATGAATGTAAATCGACGATATCTGAAAAAGTTAGATGCAAACTCATTCAAATATATAAGAAATGTTGAAATTCGACTTCAAATGAGGAAGATAGACTTTGAAAATTTTCAATCAACACAAACTGAGAATCGACTTCAATGGGCTTCAATGAATGTAAATCGACGATATCTGACAAAGTTAGATGCAAACTCATTCAAATATATAAGAAATAATGAAATTCGACTTCAAATGAGGAAGATAGACTTTGAAAATTTTCAATCAACACAAAATGAGAATCGACTTCAATGGGCTTCAATGAATGTGAATCGACGATATCTGACAAAGTTAGATGCAAACTCATTCAAATATATGAGGAATGTTGAAATTCGACTTCAAATGAGGAAGATAGACTTTGAAAATTTTCAATAAACACAAAGTGAGAATCGACTTCAATGGGCTTTAATGAATGTAAATCGACGATATCTGACAAAGTTAGATGCAAACTCATTCAAATATATGAGAAATGTTAAAATTCGACTTCAAATGAGGAAGATAGACTTTGAAAATTTTCAATCCACACAAAGTGACAATCGACCCCAATGGGCTCAATGAATGTAAATCGACGATATCTGAAAAAGTTAGATGCAAACTCATTCAAATATATGAGAAATGTTAAAATTCGACTTCAAATGAGGAAGATAGACTTTGAAAATTTTTAATAAACACAAAGTGAGAATCGACTTCAATGGGCTTCAATGAATGTAAATCGACGATATCTGAAAAAGTTAGATGCAAACTCATTCAAATATATGAGAAATGTTAAAATTCTACTTCAAATGAGGAAGATAGACTGAAAATATTCAATCAACACATAGTGACAATCGACCCCAATGGGCTCAATGAATGTAAATCGACGATATCTGAAAAAGTTAGATGCAAACTCATTCAAATATATGAGAAATGTTAAAATTCGACTTCAAATGAGGAAGATAGACTTTGAAAATTTTCAATAAACACAAAGTGAGAATCGACTTCAATGGGCTTCAATGAATGTAAATCGACGATATCTGACACAGTTAGATGCAAACTCATTCAAATATATGAGAAATGTTAAAATTCGACTTCAAATGAGGAAGATAGACTGAAAATTTTCAATCAACACAAAGTGACAATCGACCCCAATGGGCTTAATGAATGTAAATCGACGATATCTCAAAAAGTTAGATGCAAACTCATTCAAATATATGAGAAATGTTGAAATTCGACTTCAAATGAGGAAGATAGACTTTAAAAATTTTCAATCAACACAAACTGAGAATCGACTTCAATGGGCTTCAATGAATGTAAATCGACGATATCTGACAAAGTTAGATGCAAACTCATTCAAATAATTCAAATATATGAGAAATGTTGAAATTCGACTTCAAATGAGGAAGATAGACTTTGAAATTTTTCAATAAACACAAAGTGAAAATCGACCTCAATGGGCTTCAATGAATGTAAATCGACGATATCTGATAAAGATAGATGCGAACTCATTTAAATATATGAAAAATGTTGAAATTCGACACCAAATGAGGAAGATAGACTTTGAAAATTTTCAATCAACACAAAGTGAGAATCGACTTCAATGGGCTTCAATGAATGTAAATCGACGATATCTGACAAAGTTAGATGCAAACTCATTCAAATATATGAGAAATGTTGAAATTCGACTTCAAATGAGGAAGATAGACTTTGAAAATTTTCAATAAACACAAAGTGAGAATCGACTTCAATGGGCTTCAATGAATGTAAATCGACGATATCTGACACAGTTAGATGCAAACTCATTCAAATATATGAGAAATGTTAAAATTCGACTTCAAATGAGGAAGATAGACTGAAAATTTTCAATCAACACAAAGTGACAATCGACCCCAATGGGCTTAATGAATGTAAATCGACGATATCTCAAAAAGTTAGATGCAAACTCATTCAAATATATAAGAAATGTTGAAATTCGACTTCAAATGAGGAAGATAGACTTTGAAAATTTTCAATCAACACAAACTGAGAATCGACTTCAATGGGCTTCAATGAATGTAAATCGACGATATCTGACAATGTTAGATGCAAACTCATTCAAATATATAAGAAATGTTGAAATTCGACTTCAAATGAGGAAGATAGACTTTGAAAATTTTCAATCAACACAAAATGAGAATCGACTTCAATGGGCTTCAATGAATGTGAATCGACGATATCTGACAAAGTTAGATGCAAACTCATTCAAATAATTCAAATATATGCGAAATGTTAAAATTCGACTTCAAATGAGGAAGATAGACTTTGAAAATTTTCAATAAACACAAAGTGAAAATCGACCTCAATGGGCTTCAATGAATGTAAATCGACGATATCTGATAAAGATAGATGCGAACTCATTTAAATATATAAAAAATGTTGAAATTCGACACCAAATGAGGAAGATAGACTTTGAAAATTTTCAATCAACACAAAGTGAGAATCGACTTCAATGGGCTTCAATGAATGTAAATCGACGATATCTGACAAAGTTAGATGCAAACTCATTCAAATATATAAGGAATGTTGAAATTCGACTTCAAATGAGGAAGATAGACTTTGAAAATTTTCAATAAACACAAAGTGAGAATCGACTTCAATGGGCTTCAATGAATGTAAATCGACGATATCTGACACAGTTAGATGCAAACTCATTCAAATATATGAGAAATGTTAAAATTCGACTTCAAATGAGGAAGATAGACTGAAAATTTTCAATCAACACAAAGTGACAATCGACCCCAATGGGCTTAATGAATGTAAATCGACGATATCTCAAAAAGTTAGATGCAAATTCATTCAAATATATAAGAAATGTTGAAATTCGACTTCAAATGAGGAAGATAGACTTTGAAAATTTTCAATCAACACAAACTGAGAATCGACTTCAATGGGCTTCAATGAATGTAAATCGACGATATCTGACAATGTTAGATGCAAACTCATTCAAATATATAAGAAATGTTGAAATTCGACTTCAAATGAGGAAGATAGACTTTGAAAATTTTCAATCAACACAAAATGAGAATCGACTTCAATGGGCTTCAATGAATGTGAATCGACGATATCTGACAAAGTTAGATGCAAACTCATTCAAATAATTCAAATATATGCGAAATGTTAAAATTCGACTTCAAATGAGGAAGATAGACTTTGAAAATTTTCAATAAACACAAAGTGAAAATCGACCTCAATGGGCTTCAATGAATGTAAATCGACGATATCTGATAAAGATAGATGCGAACTCATTTAAATATATAAAAAATGTTGAAACTCGACACCAAATGAGGAAGATAGACTTTGAAAATTTTCAATCAACACAAAGTGAGAATCGACTTCAATGGGCTTCAATGAATGTAAATCGACGATATCTGACAAAGTTAGATGCAAACTCATTCAAATATATAAGGAATGTTGAAATTCGACTTCAAATGAGGAAGATAGACTTTGAAAATTTTCAATCAACACAAAGTGAGAATCGACTTCAATGGGCTTCAATGAATGTAAATCGACGATATCTGATAAAGTTAGATGCAAACTCATTCAAATATATAAGAAATGTTGAAATTCGACTTCAAATGAGGAAGATAGACTTTGAAAATTTTCAATCAACACAAACTGAGAATCGACTTCAATGGGCTTCAATGAATGTAAATCGACGATATCTGACAAAGTTAGATGCAAACTCATTCAAATAATTCAAATATATGAGAAATGTTGAAATTCGACTTCAAATGAGGAAGATAGACTTTGAAAATTTTCAATAAACACAAAGTGAAAATCGACCTCAATGGGCTTCAATGAATGTAAATCGACGATATCTGATAAAGTTAGATGCGAACTCATTCAAATATATAAGAAATGTTGAAATTCGACTTCAAATGAGGAAGATAGACTTTGAAAATTTTCAATCAACACAAAATGAGAATCGACTTCAAAGGGCTTCAATGAATGTAAATCGACGATATCTGGAAAAGTTAGATGCGAACTCATTCAAATATATAAGAAATGTTGAAATTAGACTTCAAATGAGGAAGATAGACTTTGAAAATTTTCAATCAACACAAAGTGACAATCGACTCCAATGGGCTTTTCAATGAATGTAAATCGACGATATCTGACAAAGTCAGATGCAAACTCATTCAAATATATGAGAAATGTTGAAATTCGACTTCAAATGAGGAAGATAGACTTTGAAAATTTTCAATCAACACAAAGTGACAATCGACCTCAATGGGCTTCAATGAATGTGAATCGACGATATCTGACAAAGTCAGATGCGAACCCACTCAAATATATAAGAAATGTTGAAATTCGACTTCAAATGAGGAAGATAGACTTTGAAAATTTTCAATCAACACAAAGTGACAATCGACCCCAATGGGCTTAATGAATGTAAATCGACGATATCTGACAAAGTTAGATGCAAACTCATTCAAATATATAAGAAATGTTGAAATTCGACTTCAAATGAGGAAGATAGACTTTGAAAATTTTCAATCAACACAAACTGAGAATCGACTTCAATGGGCTTCAATGAATGTAAATCGACGATATCTGACAAAGTTAGATGCAAACTCATTCAAATAATTCAAATATATGAGAAATGTTGAAATTCGACTTCAAATGAGGAAGATAGACTTTGAAAATTTTCAATAAACACAAAGTGAAAATCGACCTCAATGGGCTTCAATGAATGTAAATCGACGATATCTGATAAAGTTAGATGCGAACTCATTCAAATATATAAGAAATGTTGAAATTCGACTTCAAATGAGGAAGATAGACTTTGAAAATTTTCAATCAACACAAAATGAGAATCGACTTCAATGGGCTTCAATGAATGTAAATCGACGATATCTGGAAAAGTTAGATGCGAACTCATTCAAATATATAAGAAATGTTGAAATTCGACTTCAAATGAGGAAGATAGACTTTGAAAATTTTCAATCAACACAAACTGAGAATCGACTTCAATGGGCTTCAATGAATGTAAATCGACGATATCTGACAAAGTTAGATGCAAACTCATTCAAATAATTCAAATATATGAGAAATGTTGAAATTCGACTTCAAATGAGGAAGATAGACTTTGAAAATTTTCAATAAACACAAAGTGAAAATCGACCTCAATGGGCTTCAATGAATGTAAATCGACGATATCTGATAAAGTTAGATGCGAACTCATTCAAATATATAAGAAATGTTGAAATTCGACTTCAAATGAGGAAGATAGACTTTGAAAATTTTCAATCAACACAAAATGAGAATCGACTTCAATGGGCTTCAATGAATGTAAATCGACGATATCTGGAAAAGTTAGATGCGAACTCATTCAAATATATAAGAAATGTTGAAATTAGACTTCAAATGAGGAAGATAGACTTTGAAAATTTTCAATCAACACAAAGTGACAATCGACTCCAATGGGCTTTTCAATGAATGTAAATCGACGATATCTGACAAAGTCAGATGCAAACTCATTCAAATATATGAGAAATGTTGAAATTCGTCTTCAAATGAGGAAGATAGACTTTGAAAATTTTCAATCAACACAAAGTGACAATCGACCTCAATGGGCTTCAATGAATGTGAATCGACGATATCTGACAAAGTCAGATGCGAACCCACTCAAATATATAAGAAATGTTGAAATTCGACTTCAAATGAGGAAGATAGACTTTGAAAATTTTCAATCAACACAAAGTGACAATCGACCCCAATGGGCTTAATGAATGTAAATCGACGATATCTGACAAAGTTAGATGCAAACTCATTCAAATATATGAGAAATGTTGAAATTCGACTTCAAATGAGGAAGATAGACTCTGAAAATTTTCAATAAACACCAAGTGAGAATCGACTTCAATGGGCTTCAATGAATGTAAATCGACGATATCTGACAAAGTTAGATGCAAACTCATTCAAATATATGGGAAATGTTAAAATTCGACTTCAAATGAGGAAGATAGACTTTGAAAATTTTCAATCAACACAAAGTGAGAATCGACTTCAATGGGCTTCAATGAATGTAAATCGACGATATCTGACAAAGTTAGATGCAAACTCATTCAAATATATAAGAAATGTTGAAATTCGACTTCAAATGAGGAAGATAGACTTTGAAAATTTTCAATCAACACAAAGTGAGAATCGACTTCAATGGGCTTCAATGAATGTAAATCGACGATATCTGACAAAGTTAGATGCAAACTCATTCAAATATATGAGGAATGTTGAAATTCGACTTCAAATGAGGAAGATAGACTTTGAAAATTTTCAATAAACACAAAGTGAGAATCGACTTCAATGGGCTTCAATGAATGTAAATCGACGATATCTGACAAAGTTAGATGCAAACTTATTCAAATATATGAGAAATGTTAAAATTCGACTTCAAATGAGGAAGATAGACTGAAAATTTTCAATCAACACAAAATGAAAATCGACTTCAATGGGCTTCGATGAATGTGAATCGACGATATCTGACAAAGTTAGATGCAAACTCATTCAAATAATTCAAATATATGAGAAATGTTAAAATTCGACTTCAAATGAGGAAGATAGACTTTGAAAATTTTCAATAAACACAAAGTGAAAATCGACCTCAATGGGCTTCAATGAATGTAAATCGACGATATCTGATAAAGATAGATGCGAACTCATTTAAATATATAAAAAATGTTGAAATTCGACACCAAATGAGGAAGATAGACTTTGAAAATTTTCAATCAACACAAAGTGAGAATCGACTTCAATGGGCTTCAATGAATGTAAAGCGACGATATCTGACAAAGTTAGATGCAAACTCATTCAAATATATAAGAAATGTTGAAATTCGACTTCAAATGAGGAAGATAGACTTTGAAAATTTTCAATCAACACAAAGTGAGAATCGACTTCAATGGGCTTCAATGAATGTAAATCGACGATATCTGATAAAGTTAGATGCAAACTCATTCAAATATATAAGAAATGTTGAAATTCGACTTCAAATGAGGAAGATAGACTTTGAAAATTTTCAATCAACACAAAGTGACAATCGACTTCAATGGGCTTTTCAATGAATGTAAATCGACGATATCTGACAAAGTCAGATGCAAACTCATTCAAATATATGAGAAATGTTGAAATTCGACTTCAAATGAGGAAGATAGACTTTGAAAATTTTCAATCAACACAAAGTGACAATCGACCTCAATGGACTTCAATGAATGTGAATCGACGATATCTGACAAAGTCAGATGCGAACCCACTCAAATATATAAGAAATGTTGAAATTCGACTTCAAATGAGGAAGATAGACTTTGAAAATTTTCAATCAACACAAAGTGACAATCGACCCCAATGGGCTTAATGAATGTAAATCGACGATATCTGACAAAGTTAGATGCAAACTCATTCAAATATATGAGAAATGTTGAAATTCGACTTCAAATGAGGAAGATAGACTTTGAAAATTTTCAATAAACACCAAGTGAGAATCGACTTCAATGGGCTTCAATGAATGTAAATCGACGATATCTGACAAAGTTAGATGCAAACTCATTCAAATATATGGGAAATGTTAAAATTCGACTTCAAATGAGGAACATAGACTTTGAAAATTTTCAATCAACACAAAGTGAGAATCGACTTCAATGGGCTTCAATGAATGTAAATCGACGATATCTGACAAAGTTAGATGCAAACTCATTCAAATATATAAGAAATGTTGAAATTCGACTTCAAATGAGGAAGATAGACTTTGAAAATTTTCAATAAACACAAAGTGACAATCGACTTCAATGGGCTTCAATGGATGTTAATCGACGATATCTGACAAAGTCAGATGCGAACTCACTCAAATATATGAGAAATGTTGAAATTCGACTTCAAATGAGGAAGATAGACTTTGAAAATTTTCAATCAACACAAAGTGAGAATCGACTTCAATGGGCTTCAATGAATGTAAATCGACGATATCTGACAAAGTTAGATGCAAACTCATTCAAATATATGAGGAATGTTGAAATTCGACTTCAAATGAGGAAGATAGACTTTGAAAATTTTCAATAAACACAAAGTGAGAATCGACTTCAATGGGCTTCAATGAATGTAAATCGACGATATCTGACAAAGTTAGATGCAAACTCATTCAAATATATGAGAAATGTTAAAATTCGACTTCAAATGAGGAAGATAGATTTTGAAAATTTTCAATAAACACAAAGTGAGAATCGACTTCAATGGGCTTCAATGAATGTAAATCGACGATATCTGACACAGTTAGATGCAAACTTATTCAAATATATGAGAAATGTTAAAATTCGACTTCAAATGAGGAAGATAGACTGAAAATTTTCAATCAACACAAAATGAAAATCGACTTCAATGGGCTTCGATGAATGTGAATCGACGATATCTGACAAAGTTAGATGCAAACTCATTCAAATAATTCAAATATATGAGAAATGTTAAAATTCGACTTCAAATGAGGAAGATAGACTTTGAAAATTTTCAATAAACAAAAAGTGAAAATCGACCTCAATGGGCTTCAATGAATGTAAATCGACGATATCTGATAAAGATAGATGCGAACTCATTTAAATATATAAAAAATGTTGAAATTCGACACCAAATGAGGAAGATAGACTTTGAAAATTTTCAATCAACACAAAGTGAGAATCGACTTCAATGGGCTTCAATGAATGTAAATCGACGATATCTGACAAAGTTAGATGCAAACTCATTCAAATATATAAGAAATGTTGAAATTCGACTTCAAATGAGGAAGATAGACTTTGAAAATTTTCAATAAACACAAAGTGAGAATCGACTTCAATGGGCTTCAATGAATGTAAATCGACGATATCTGATAAAGTTAGATGCAAACTCATTCAAATATATAAGAAATGTTGAAATTCGACTTCAAATGAGGAAGATAGACTTTGAAAATTTCCAATCAACACAAAGTGACAATCGACCCCAATGGGCTTAATGAATGTAAATCGACGATATCTCAAAAAGTTAGATGCAAACTCATTCAAATATATAAGAAATGTTGAAATTCGACTTCAAATGAGGAAGATAGACTTTGAAAATTTTCAATCAACACAAACTGAGAATCGACTTCAATGGGCTTCAATGAATGTAAATCGACGATATCTGACAAAGTTAGATGCAAACTCATTCAAATAATTCAAATATATGAGAAATGTTGAAATTCGACTTCAAATGAGGAAGATAGACTTTGAAAATTTTCAATCAACACAAAGTGAGAATCGACTTCAATGGGCTTCAATGAATGTAAATCGACGATATCTGATAAAGTTAGATGCAAACTCATTCAAATATATAAGAAATGTTGAAATTCGACTTCAAATGAGGAAGATAGACTTTGAAAATTTCCAATCAACACAAAGTGACAATCGACCCCAATGGGCTTAATGAATGTAAATCGACGATATCTCAAAAAGTTAGATGCAAACTCATTCAAATATATAAGGAATGTTGAAATTCGACTTCAAATGAGGAAGATAGACTTTGAAAATTTTCAATCAACACAAACTGAGAATCGACTTCAATGGGCTTCAATGAATGTAAATCGACGATATCTGACAAAGTTAGATGCAAACTCATTCAAATATATAAGAAATGTTGAAATTCGACTTCAAATGAGGAAGATAGACTTTGAAAATTTTCAATCAACACAAAGTGAGAATCGACTTCAATGGGCTTCAATGAATGTAAATCGACGATATCTGATAAAGTTAGATGCAAACTCATTCAAATATATAAGAAATGTTGAAATTCGACTTCAAATGAGGAAGATAGACTTTGAAAATTTCCAATCAACACAAAGTGACAATCGACCCCAATGGGCTTAATGAATGTAAATCGACGATATCTCAAAAAGTTAGATGCAAACTCATTCAAATATATAAGAAATGTTGAAATTCGACTTCAAATGAGGAAGATAGACTTTGAAAATTTTCAATAAACACAAAGTGAAAATCGACCTCAATGGGCTTCAATGAATGTAAATCGACGATATCTGATAAAGTTAGATGCGAACTCATTCAAATATATAAGAAATGTTGAAATTCGACTTCAAATGAGGAAGATAGACTTTGAAAATTTTCAATCAACACAAAATGAGAATCGACTTCAATGGGCTTCAATGAATGTGAATCGACGATATCTGACAAAGTCAGATGCGAACCCACTCAAATATATAAGAAATGTTGAAATTCGACTTCAAATGAGGAAGATAGACTTTGAAAATTTTCAATCAACACAAAGTGACAATCGACCTCAATGGGCTTTTCAATGAATGTAAATCGACGATATCTGACAAAGTCAGATGCAAACTCATTCAAATATATGAGAAATGTTGAAATTCGACTTCAAATGAGGAAGATAGACTTTGAAAATTTTCAATCAACACAAAGTGACAATCGACCTCAATGGGCTTCAATGAATGTGAATCGACGATATCTGACAAAGTCAGATGCGAACCCACTCAAATATATAAGAAATGTTGAAATTCGACTTCAAATGAGGAAGATAGACTTTGAAAATTTTCAATCAACACAAAGTGACAATCGACCCCAATGGGCTTAATGAATGTAAATCGACGATATCTGACAAAGTTAGATGCAAACTCATTCAAATATATGAGAAATGTTGAAATTCGACTTCAAATGAGGAAGATAGACTTTGAAAATTTTCAATAAACACCAAGTGAGAATCGACTTCAATGGGCTTCAATGAATGTAAATCGACGATATCTGACAAAGTTAGATGCAAACTCATTCAAATATATGGGAAATATTAAAATTCGACTTCAAATGAGGAAGATAGACTTTGAAAATTTTCAATCAACACAAAGTGAGAATCGACTTCAATGGGCTTCAATGAATGTAAATCGACGATATCTGACAAAGTTAGATGCAAACTCATTCAAAAATATAAGAAATGTTGAAATTCGACTTCAAATGAGGAAGATAGACTTTGAAAATTTTCAATAAACACAAAGTGACAATCGACTTCAATGGGCTACAATGGATGTTAATCGACGATATCTGACAAAGTCAGATGCGAACTCAATCAAATATATGAGAAATGTTGAAATTCGACTTCAAATGAGGAAGATAGACTTTGAAAATTTTCAATCAACACAAAGTGAGAATCGACTTCAATGGGCTTCAATGAATGTAAATCGACGATATCTGACAAAGTTAGATGCAAACTCATTCAAATATATGAGGAATGTTGAAATTCGACTTCAAATGAGGAAGATAGATTTTGAAAATTTTCAATAAACACAAAGTGAGAATCGACTTCAATGGGCTTCAATGAATGTAAATCGACGATATCTGACACAGTTAGATGCAAACTCATTCAAATATATGAGAAATGTTAAAATTCGACTTCAAATGAGGAAGATAGACTTTGAAAATTTTCAATCAACACAAAGTGAGAATCGACTTCAATGGGCTTCAATGAATGTAAATCGACGATATCTGACAAAGTTAGATGCAAACTCATTCAAATAATTCAAATATATGAGAAATGTTAAAATTCGACTTCAAATGAGGAGGATAGACTTTGAAAATTTTCAATCAACACAAAGTGACAATCGACCTCAATGGGCTTCAATGAATGTAAATCGACGATATCTGACAAAATCAGATGCAAACTCATTCAAATATAGAGAAATGTTGAAATTCGACTTCAAATGAGGAAGATAGACTTTGAAAATTTTCAATCAACACAAAGTGACAATCGACCCCAATGGGCTTCAATGAATGTAAATCGACGATATCTGACAAAGTCAGATGCGAACTCACTCAAATATATAAGAAATGTTGAAATTCGACTTCAAATGAGGAAGATAGACTTTGAAAATTTTCAATCAACACAAAGTGAGAATCGACTTCAATGGGCTTCAATGAATGTAAATCGACGATATCTGACAAAGTTAGATGCAAACTCATTCAAATGATTCAAATATATAAGAAATGTTGAAATTCGACTTCAAATGAGGAAGATAGACTTTGAAAATTTTCAATCAACACAAAGTGAGAATCGACTTCAATGGGCTTCAATGAATGTAAATCGACGATATCTGATAAAGATAGTGGCGAACTCATTCAAATATATAAGAAATGTTGAAATTCGACTTCAAATGAGGAAGATAGACTTTGAAAAGTTTCAATCAACACAAAGTGACAATCGACCTCAATGGGCTTCAATGAATGTAAATCGACGATATCTGACAAAGTCAGATGCGAACTCACTCAAATATATAAGAAATGTTGAAATTCGACTTCAAATGAGGAAGATAGACTTTGAAAATTTTCAATAAACACAAAGTGAAAATCGACCTCAATGGGCTTCAATGAATGTAAATCGACGATATCTGATAAAGTTAGATGCGAACTCATTCAAATATATAAGAAATGTTGAAATTCGACTTCAAATGAGGAAGATAGACTTTGAAAATTTTCTATCAACACAAAATGAAAATCGACTTCAATGGGCTTCAATGAATGTGAATCGACGATATCTGACAAAGTCAGATGCGAACCCACTCAAATATATAAGAAATGTTGAAATTCGACTTCAAATGAGGAAGATAGACTTTGAAAATTTTCAATCAACACAAAGTGACAATCGACCTCAATGGGCTTTTCAATGAATGTAAATCGACGATATCTGACAAAGTCAGATGCAAACTCATTCAAATATATGAGAAATGTTGAAATTCGACTTCAAATGAGGAAGATAGACTTTGAAAATTTTCAATCAACACAAAGTGACAATCGACCTCAATGGGCTTCAATGAATGTGAATCGACGATATCTGACAAAGTCAGATGCGAACCCACTCAAATATATAAGAAATGTTGAAATTCGACTTCAAATGAGGAAGATAGACTTTGAAAATTTTCAATCAACACAAAGTGACAATCGACCCCAATGGGCTTAATGAATGTAAATCGACGATATCTGACAAAGTTAGATGCAAACTCATTCAAATATATGAGAAATGTTGAAATTCGACTTCAAATGAGGAAGATAGACTTTGAAAATTTTCAATAAACACCAAGTGAGAATCGACTTCAATGGGCTTCAATGAATGTAAATCGACGATATCTGACAAAGTTAGATGCAAACTCATTCAAATATATGGGAAATGTTAAAATTCGACTTCAAATGAGGAAGATAGACTTTGAAAATTTTCAATCAACACAAAGTGAGAATCGACTTCAATGGGCTTCAATGAATGTAAATCGACGATATCTGACAAAGTTAGATGCAAACTCATTCAAATATATAAGAAATGTTGAAATTCGACTTCAAATGAGGAAGATAGACTTTGAAAATTTTCAATAAACACAAAGTGACAATCGACTTCAATGGGCTTCAATGGATGTTAATCGACGATATCTGACAAAGTCAGATGCGAACTCAATCAAATATATGAGAAATGTTGAAATTCGACTTCAAATGAGGAAGATAGACTTTGAAAATTTTCAATCAACACGAAGTGAGAATCGACTTCAATGGGCTTCAATGAATGTAAATCGACGATATCTGACAAAGTTAGATGCAAACTCATTCAAATATATGAGGAATGTTGAAATTCGACTTCAAATGAGGAAGATAGATTTTGAAAATTTTCAATAAACACAAAGTGAGAATCGACTTCAATGGTCTTCATTGAATGTAAATCGACGATATCTGACACAGTTAGATGCAAACTCATTCAAATATATGAGAAATGTTAAAATTCGACTTCAAATGAGGAAGATAGACTTTGAAAATTTTCAATCAACACAAAGTGAGAATCGACTTCAATGGGCTTCAATGAATGTAAATCGACGATATCTGATAAAGATAGTGGCGAACTCATTCAAATATATAAGAAATGTTGAAATTCGACTTCAAATGAGGAAGATAGACTTTGAAAAGTTTCAATCAACACAAAGTGACAATCGACCTCAATGGGCTTCAATGAATGTAAATCGACGATATCTGACAAAGTCAGATGCGAACTCACTCAAATATATAAGAAATGTTGAAATTCGACTTCAAATGAGGAAGATAGACTTTGAAAATTTTCAATAAACACAAAGTGAAAATCGACCTCAATGGGCTTCAATGAATGTAAATCGACGATATCTGATAAAGTTAGATGCGAACTCATTCAAATATATAAGAAATGTTGAAATTCGACTTCAAATGAGGAAGATAGACTTTGAAAATTTTCTATCAACACAAAATGAAAATCGACTTCAATGGGCTTCAATGAATGTGAATCGACGATATCTGACAAAGTCAGATGCGAACCCACTCAAATATATAAGAAATGTTGAAATTCGACTTCAAATGAGGAAGATAGACTTTGAAAATTTTCAATCAACACAAAGTGACAATCGACCTCAATGGGCTTTTCAATGAATGTAAATCGACGATATCTGACAAAGTCAGATGCAAACTCATTCAAATATATGAGAAATGTTGAAATTCGACTTCAAATGAGGAAGATAGACTTTGAAAATTTTCAATCAACACAAAGTGACAATCGACCTCAATGGGCTTCAATGAATGTGAATCGACGATATCTGACAAAGTCAGATGCGAACCCACTCAAATATATAAGAAATGTTGAAATTCGACTTCAAAT
Source organism: Diorhabda sublineata (assembly GCF_026230105.1). Lineage (NCBI taxonomy): Eukaryota > Metazoa > Arthropoda > Insecta > Coleoptera > Chrysomelidae > Diorhabda > Diorhabda sublineata. The sequence goes on along the minus strand of NC_079479.1, from coordinate 17,966,646 downwards.
GAGGAAGATAGACTTTGAAAATTTTCAATCAACACAAAGTGACAATCGACCCCAATGGGCTTAATGAATGTAAATCGACGATATCTGACAAAGTTAGATGCAAACTCATTCAAATATATGAGAAATGTTGAAATTCGACTTCAAATGAGGAAGATAGACTTTGAAAATTTTCAATAAACACCAAGTGAGAATCGACTTCAATGGGCTTCAATGAATGTAAATCGACGATATCTGAAAAAGTTAGATGCAAACTCATTCAAATATATGGGAAATGTTAAAATTCGACTTCAAATGAGGAAGATAGACTTTGAAAATTTTCAATCAACACAAAGTGAGAATCGACTTCAATGGGCTTCAATGAATGTAAATCGACGATATCTGACAAAGTTAGATGCAAACTCATTCAAATATATAAGAAATGTTGAAATTCGACTTCAAATGAGGAAGATAGACTTTGAAAATTTTCAATAAACACAAAGTGACAATCGACTTCAATGGGCTTCAATGGATGTTAATCGACGATATCTGACAAAGTCAGATGCGAACTCAATCAAATATATGAGAAATGTTGAAATTCGACTTCAAATGAGGAAGATAGACTTTGAAAATTTTCAATCAACACAAAGTGAGAATCGACTTCAATGGGCTTCAATGAATGTAAATCGACGATATCTGACAAAGTTAGATGCAAACTCATTCAAATATATGAGGAATGTTGAAATTCGACTTCAAATGAGGAAGATAGATTTTGAAAATTTTCAATAAACACAAAGTGAGAATCGACTTCAATGGTCTTCATTGAATGTAAATCGACGATATCTGACACAGTTAGATGCAAACTCATTCAAATATATGAGAAATGTTAAAATTCGACTTCAAATGAGGAAGATAGACTTTGAAAATTTTCAATCAACACAAAGTGAGAATCGACTTCAATGGGCTTCAATGAATGTAAATCGACGATATCTGACAAAGTTAGATGCAAACTCATTCAAATAATTCAAATATATGAGAAATGTTAAAATTCGACTTCAAATGAGGAAGATAGACTTTGAAAATTTTCAATCAACACAAAGTGACAATCGACCTCAATGGGCTTCAATGAATGTAAATCGACGATATCTGACAAAATCAGATGCAAACTCATTCAAATATAGAGAAATGTTGAAATTCGACTTCAAATGAGGAAGATAGACTTTGAAAATTTTCAATCAACACAAAGTGAGAATCGACTTCAATGGGCTTCAATGAATGTAAATCGACGATATCTGACAAAGTTAGATGCAAACTCATTCAAATGATTCAAATATATAAGAAATGTTGAAATTCGACTTCAAATGAGGAAGATAGACTTTGAAAATTTTCAATCAACACAAAGTGAGAATCGACTTCAATGGGCTTCAATGAATGTAAATCGACGATATCTGATAAAGATAGTGGCGAACTCATTCAAATATATAAGAAATGTTGAAATTCGACTTCAAATGAGGAAGATAGACTTTGAAAATTTTCAATCAACACAAAGTGACAATCGACCTCAATGGGCTTCAATGAATGTAAATCGACGATATCTGACAAAGTCAGATGCGAACTCACTAAAATATATAAGGAATGTTGAAATTCGACTTCAAATGAGGAAGATAGACTTTGAAAATTTTCAATAAACCCAAAGTGAAAATCGACCTCAATAGGCTTCAATGAATGTAAATCGACGATATCTGATAAAGATAGTGGCGAACTCATTTAAATATATAAGAAATGTTGAAATTCGACCTCAAATGAGGAAGATAGACTTTGAAAATTTTCAATCAACACAAAGTGACAATCGACCCCAATGGGCTTAATGAATGTAAATCGACGATATCTGATAAAAATAGTGGCGAACTCATTTAAATATATAAGAAATGTTGAAATTCGACTTCAAATGAGGAAGATAGACTTTGAAAATTTTCAATAAACACAAAGTGACAATCGACCTCAATGGGCTTCAATGAATGTAAATCGACGATATCTGACAAAGTCAGATGCGAACTCACTCAAATATATAAGAAATGTTGAAATTCGACTTCAAATGAGGAAGATAGACTTTGAAAATTTTCAATCAACACAAAGTGAGAATCGACTTCAATGGGCTTCAATGAATGTAAATCGACGATATCTGACAAAGTTAGATGCAAACTCATTCAAATAATTCAAATATATAAGAAATGTTGAAATTCGACTTCAAATGAGGAAGATAGACTTTGAAAATTTTCAATCAACACAAAGTGAGAATCGACTTCAATGGGCTTCAATGAATGTAAATCGACGATATCTGACAAAGTTAGATTCAAACTCATTCAAATATAGAGAAATGTTGAAATTCGACTTCAAATGAGGAAGATAGACTTTGAAAATTTTCAATCAACACAAAGTGACAATCGACCTCAATGGGCTTCAATGAATGTAAATCGACGATATCTGACAAAGTCAGATGCGAACTCACTCAAATATATAAGAAATGTTGAAATTCGACTTCAAATGAGAAAGATAGACTTTGAAAATTTTCAATAAACCCAAAGTGAAAATCGACCTCAATAGGCTTCAATGAATGTAAATCGACGATATCTGATAAAGATAGTGGCGAACTCATTTAAATATATAAGAAATGTTGAAATTCGACCTCAAATGAGGAAGATAGACTTTGAAAATTTTCAATCAACACAAAGTGACAATCGACCCCAATGGGCTTAATGAATGTAAATCGACGATATCTGATAAAAATAGTGGCGAACTCATTTAAATATATAAGAAATGTTGAAATTCGACTTCAAATGAGGAAGATAGACTTTGAAAATTTTCAATAAACACAAAGTGACAATCGACCTCAATGGGCTTCAATGAATGTAAATCGATGATATCTGACAAAGTCAGATGCGAACTCACTCAAATATATAAGAAATGTTGAAATTCGACTTCAAATGAGGAAGATAGACTTTGAAAATTTTCAATCAACACAAAGTGAGAATCGACTTCAATGGGCTTCAATGAATGTAAATCGACGATATCTGACAAAGTTAGATGCAAACTCATTCAAATAATTCAAATATATAAGAAATGTTGAAATTCGACTTCAAATGAGGAAGATAGACTTTGAAAATTTTCAATCAACACAAAGTGAGAATCGACTTCAATGGGCTTCAATGAATGTGAATCGACGATATCTGACAAAGTTAGATGCAAACTCATTCAAATAATTCAAATATATAAGAAATGTTGAAATTCGACTTCAAATGAGGAAGATAGACTTTGAAAATTTTCAATCAACACAAAGTGAGAATCGACTTCAATGGGCTTCAATGAATGTAAATCGACGATATCTGAGAAAGTTAGATGCAAACTCATTCAAATATATAAGAAATGTTGAAATTCGACTTCAAATGAGGAAGATAGACTTTGAAAATTTTCAATCAACACAAAGTGACAATCGACCCCAATGGGCTTCACTGAATGTAAATCGACGATATCTGACAAAGTCAGATGCGAACTCACTCAAATATATAAGAAATGTTGAAATTCGACTTCAAATGAGGAAGATAGACTTTGAAAATTTTCAATCAACACAAAGTGAGAATCGACTTCAATAGGCTTCAATGAATGTAAATCGACGATATCTGACAAAGTTAGATGCAAACTCATTCAAATAATTCAAATATATAAGAAATGTTGAAATTCGACTTCAAATGAGGAAGATAGACTTTGAAAATTTTCAATCAACACAAAGTGAGAATCGACTTCAATGGGCTTCAATGAATGTAAATCGACGATATCTGACAAAGTTAGATTCAAACTCATTCAAATATAGAGAAATGTTGAAATTCGACTTCAAATGAGGAAGATAGACTTTGAAAATTTTCAATCAACACAAAGTGACAATCGACCTCAATGGGCTTCAATGAATGTAAATCGACGATATCTGACAAAGTCAGATGCGAACTCACTCAAATATATAAGAAATGTTGAAATTCGACTTCAAATGAGGAAGATAGACTTTGAAAATTTTCAATAAACCCAAAGTGAAAATCGACCTCAATAGGCTTCAATGAATGTAAATCGACGATATCTGATAAAGATAGTGGCGAACTCATTTAAATATATAAGAAATGTTGAAATTCGACCTCAAATGAGGAAGATAGACTTTGAAAATTTTCAATCAACACAAAGTGACAATCGACCCCAATGGGCTTAATGAATGTAAATCGACGATATCTGATAAAAATAGTGGCGAACTCATTTAAATATATAAGAAATGTTGAAATTCGACTTCAAATGAGGAAGATAGACTTTGAAAATTTTCAATAAACACAAAGTGACAATCGACCTCAATGGGCTTCAATGAATGTAAATCGACGATATCTGACAAAGTCAGATGCGAACTCACTCAAATATATAAGAAATGTTGAAATTCGACTTCAAATGAGGAAGATAGACTTTGAAAATTTTCAATCAACACAAAGTGAGAATCGACTTCAATGGGCTTCAATGAATGTAAATCGACGATATCTGACAAAGTTAGATGCAAACTCATTCAAATAATTCAAATATATAAGAAATGTTGAAATTCGACTTCAAATGAGGAAGATAGACTTTGAAAATTTTCAATCAACACAAAGTGAGAATCGACTTCAATGGGCTTCAATGAATGTAAATCGACGATATCTGACAAAGTTAGATGCAAACTCATTCAAATAATTCAAATATATAAGAAATGTTGAAATTCGACTTCAAATGAGGAAGATAGACTATGAAAATTTTCAATCAACACAAAGTGAGAATCGACTTCAATGGGCTTCAATGAATGTAAATCGACGATATCTGAGAAAGTTAGATGCAAACTCATTCAAATATATAAGAAATGTTGAAATTCGACTTCAAATGAGGAAGATAGACTTTGAAAATTTTCAATCAACACAAAGTGACAATCGACCCCAATGGGCTTCAATGAATGTAAATCGACGATATCTGACAAAGTCAGATGCGAACTCACTCAAATATATAAGAAATGTTGAAATTCGACTTCAAATGAGGAAGATAGACTTTGAAAATTTTCAATCAACACAAAGTGAGAATCGACTTCAATGGGCTTCAATGAATGTAAATCGACGATATCTGACAAAGTTAGATGCAAACTCATTCAAATGATTCAAATATATAAGAAATGTTGAAATTCGACTTCAAATGAGGAAGATAGACTTTGAAAATTTTCAATCAACACAAAGTGAGAATCGACTTCAATGGGCTTCAATGAATGTAAATCGACGATATCTGATAAAGATAATGGCGAACTCATTCAAATATATAAGAAATGTTGAAATTCGACTTCAAATGAGGAAGATAGACTTTGAAAATTTTCAATCAACACAAAGTGAGAATCGACTTCAATGGGCTTCAATGAATGTAAATCGACGATATCTGACAAAGTTAGATTCAAACTCATTCAAATATAGAGAAATGTTGAAATTCGACTTCAAATGAGGAAGATAGACTTTGAAAATTTTCAATCAACACAAAGTGACAATCGACCTCAATGGGCTTCAATGAATGTAAATCGACGATATCTGACAAAGTCAGATGCGAACTCACTCAAATATATAAGAAATGTTGAAATTCGACTTCAAATGAGGAAGATAGACTTTGAAAATTTTCAATAAACACAAAGTGAAAATCGACCTCAATGGGCTTCAATGAATGTAAATCGACGATATCTGATAAAGATAGTGGCGAACTCATTTAAATATATAAGAAATGTTGAAATTCGACCTCAAATGAGGAAGATAGACTTTGAAAATTTTCAATCAACACAAAGTGACAATCGACCCCAATGGGCTTAATGAATGTAAATCGACGATATCTGATAAAAATAGTGGCGAACTCATTTAAATATATAAGAAATGTTGAAATTCGACTTCAAATGAGGAAGATAGACTTTGAAAATTTTCAATAAACACAAAGTGACAATCGACCCCAATGGGCTTCAATGAATGTAAATCGACGATATCTGACAAAGTCAGATGCGAACTCACTCAAATATATAAGAAATGTTGAAATTCGACTTCAAATGAGGAAGATAGACTTTGAAAATTTTCAATAAACACAAAGTGAAAATCGACCTCAATGGGCTTCAATGAATGTAAATCGACGATATCTGATAAAGATAGTGGCGAACTCATTTAAATATATAAGAAATGTTGAAATTCGACCTCAAATGAGGAAGATAGACTTTGAAAATTTTCAATCAACACAAAGTGACAATCGACCCCAATGGGCTTAATGAATGTAAATCGACGATATCTGATAAAAATAGTGGCGAACTCATTCAAATATATAAGAAATGTTGAAATTCGACTTCAAATGAGGAAGATAGACTTTGAAAATTTTCAATCAACACAAAGTGAGAATCGACTTCAATGGGCTTCAATGAATGTAAATCGACGATATCTGATAAAGATAATGGCGAACTCATTCAAATATATAAGAAATGTTGAAATTCGACTTCAAATGAGGAAGATAGACTTTGAAAATTTTCAATCAACACAAAGTGAGAATCGACTTCAATGGGCTTCAATGAATGTAAATCGACGATATCTGACAAAGTTAGATTCAAACTCATTCAAATATAGAGAAATGTTGAAATTCGACTTCAAATGAGGAAGATAGACTTTGAAAATTTTCAATCAACACAAAGTGACAATCGACCTCAATGGGCTTCAATGAATGTAAATCGACGATATCTGACAAAGTCAGATGCGAACTCACTCAAATATATAAGAAATGTTGAAATTCGACTTCAAATGAGGAAGATAGACTTTGAAAATTTTCAATAAACACAAAGTGAAAATCGACCTCAATGGGCTTCAATGAATGTAAATCGACGATATCTGATAAAGATAGTGGCGAACTCATTTAAATATATAAGAAATGTTGAAATTCGACCTCAAATGAGGAAGATAGACTTTGAAAATTTTCAATCAACACAAAGTGACAATCGACCCCAATGGGCTTAATGAATGTAAATCGACGATATCTGATAAAAATAGTGGCGAACTCATTTAAATATATAAGAAATGTTGAAATTCGACTTCAAATGAGGAAGATAGACTTTGAAAATTTTCAATAAACACAAAGTGACAATCGACCTCAATGGGCTTCAATGAATGTAAATCGACGATATCTGACAAAGTCAGATGCGAACTCACTCAAATATATAAGAAATGTTGAAATTCGACTTCAAATGAGGAAGATAGACTTTGAAAATTTTCAATCAACACAAAGTGACAATCGACCTCAATGGGCTTCAATGAATGTTAGTCGACGATATCTGACAAAGTCAGATGCGAACTCACTCAAATATATAAGAAATGTTGGAATTCGACTTCAAATGAGGAGGATAGACTTTGAAAATTTTCAATCAACACAAAGTGAGAATCGACTTCAATGGGCTTCAATGAATGTAAATCGACGATATCTGACAAAGTTAGATGCAAACTCATTCAAATAATTCAAATATATGAGAAATGTTGAAATTAGACTTCAAATGAGGAAGATAGACTTTGAAAATTTTCAATAAACACAAAGTGAAAATCGACCTCAATGGGCTTCAATGAATGTAAATCGACGATATCTGATAAAGATAGTGGCGAACTCATTTAAATATAGAGAAATGTTGAAATTCGACTTCAAATGAGGAAGATAGACTTTGAAAATTTTCAATCAACACAAAGTGACAATCGACCTCAATGGGCTTCAATGAATGTAAATCGACGATATCTGACAAAGTCAGATGCGAACTCACTCAAATATATAAGGTATGTTGAAATTCGACTTCAAATGAGGAAGATAGACTTTGAAAATCTTCAATCAACACAAAGTGAGAATCGACTTCAATGGGCTTCAATGAATGTAAATCGACGATATCTGACAAAGTTAGATGCAAACTCATTCAAATAATTCAAATATATAAGAAATATTGAAATTCGACTTCAAATGAGGAAGATAGACTTTGAAAATTTTCAATCAACACAAAGTGAGAATCGACTTCAATGGGCTTCAATGAATGTAAATCGACGATATCTGACAAAGTTAGATGCAAACTCATTCAAATATAGAGAAATGTTGAAATTCGACTTCAAATGAGGAAGATAGACTTTGAAAATTTTCAATCAACACAAAGTGACAATCGACCTCAATGGGCTTTTCAATGAATGTAAATCGACGATATCTGACAAAGTCAGATGCAAACTCATTCAAATATATGAGAAATGTTGAAATTCGACTTCAAATGAGGAAGATAGACTTTGAAAATTTTCAATCAACACAAAGTGACAATCGACCTCAATGGGCATCAATGAATGTGAATCGACGATATCTGACAAAGTCAGATGCGAACCCACTCAAATATATAAGAAATGTTGAAATTCGACTTCAAATGAGGAAGATAGACTTTGAAAATTTTAAATCAACACAAAGTGAGAATCGACTTCAATGGGCTTCAATGAATGTAAATCGACGATATCTGACAAAGTTAGATGCAAACTCATTCAAATAATTCAAATATATAAGAAATGTTGAAATTCGACTTCAAATGAGGAAGATAGACTTTGAAAATTTTCAATCAACACAAAGTGAGAATCGACTTCAATGGGCTTCAATGAATGTAAATCGACGATATCTGACAAAGTTAGATGCAAACTCATTCAAATAATTCAAATATATAAGAAATGTTGAAATTCGACTTCAAATGAGGAAGATAGACTATGAAAATTTTCAATCAACACAAAGTGAGAATCGACTTCAATGGGCTTCAATGAATGTAAATCGACGATATCTGAGAAAGTTAGATGCAAACTCATTCAAATATATAAGAAATGTTGAAATTCGACTTCAAATGAGGAAGATAGACTTTGAAAACTTTCAATCAACACAAAGTGACAATCGACCCCAATGGGCTTCAATGAATGTAAATCGACGATATCTGACAAAGTCAGATGCGAACTCACTCAAATATATAAGAAATGTTGAAATTCGACTTCAAATGAGGAAGATAGACTTTGAAAATTTTCAATCAACACAAAGTGAGAATCGACTTCAATGGGCTTCAATGAATGTAAATCGACGATATCTGACAAAGTTAGAAGCAAACTCATTCAAATGATTCAAATATATAAGAAATGTTGAAATTCGACTTCAAATGAGGAAGATAGACTTTGAAAATTTTCAATCAACACAAAGTGAGAATCGACTTCAATGGGCTTCAATGAATGTAAATCGACGATATCTGATAAAGATAGTGGCGAACTCATTCAAATATATAAGAAATGTTGAAATTCGACTTCAAATGAGGAAGATAGACTTTGAAAATTTTCAATCAACACAAAGTGAGAATCGACTTCAATGGGCTTCAATGAATGTAAATCGACGATATCTGACAAAGTTAGATTCAAACTCATTCAAATATAGAGAAATGTTGAAATTCGACTTCAAATGAGGAAGATAGACTTTGAAAATTTTCAATCAACACAAAGTGACAATCGACCTCAATGGGCTTCAATGAATGTAAATCGACGATATCTGACAAAGTCAGATGCGAACTCACTCAAATATATAAGAAATGTTGAAATTCGACTTCAAATGAGGAAGATAGACTTTGAAAATTTTCAATAAACACAAAGTGAAAATCGACCTCAATGGGCTTCAATGAATGTAAATCGACGATATCTGATAAAGATAGTGGCGAACTCATTTAAATATATAAGAAATGTTGAAATTCGACCTCAAATGAGGAAGATAGACTTTGAAAATTTTCAATCAACACAAAGTGACAATCGACCCCAATGGGCTTAATGAATGTAAATCGACGATATCTGATAAAAATAGTGGCGAACTCATTTAAATATATAAGAAATGTTGAAATTCGACTTCAAATGAGGAAGATAGACTTTGAAAATTTTCAATAAACACAAAGTGACAATCGACCCCAATGGGCTTCAATGAATGTAAATCGACGATATCTGACAAAGTCAGATGCGAACTCACTCAAATATATAAGAAATGTTGAAATTCGACTTCAAATGAGGAAGATAGACTTTGAAAATTTTCAATAAACACAAAGTGAAAATCGACCTCAATGGGCTTCAATGAATGTAAATCGACGATATCTGATAAAGATAGTGGCGAACTCATTTAAATATATAAGAAATGTTGAAATTCGACCTCAAATGAGGAAGATAGACTTTGAAAATTTTCAATCAACACAAAGTGACAATCGACCCCAATGGGCTTAATGAATGTAAATCGACGATATCTGATAAAAATAGTGGCGAACTCATTCAAATATATAAGAAATGTTGAAATTCGACTTCAAATGAGGAAGATAGACTTTGAAAATTTTCAATCAACACAAAGTGAGAATCGACTTCAATGGGCTTCAATGAATGTAAATCGACGATATCTGATAAAGATAATGGCGAACTCATTCAAATATATAAGAAATGTTGAAATTCGACTTCAAATGAGGAAGATAGACTTTGAAAATTTTCAATCAACACAAAGTGAGAATCGACTTCAATGGGCTTCAATGAATGTAAATCGACGATATCTGACAAAGTTAGATTCAAACTCATTCAAATATAGAGAAATGTTGAAATTCGACTTCAAATGAGGAAGATAGACTTTGAAAATTTTCAATCAACACAAAGTGACAATCGACCTCAATGGGCTTCAATGAATGTAAATCGACGATATCTGACAAAGTCAGATGCGAACTCACTCAAATATATAAGAAATGTTGAAATTCGACTTCAAATGAGGAAGATAGACTTTGAAAATTTTCAATAAACACAAAGTGAAAATCGACCTCAATGGGCTTCAATGAATGTAAATCGACGATATCTGATAAAGATAGTGGCGAACTCATTTAAATATATAAGAAATGTTGAAATTCGACCTCAAATGAGGAAGATAGACTTTGAAAATTTTCAATCAACACAAAGTGACAATCGACCCCAATGGGCTTAATGAATGTAAATCGACGATATCTGATAAAAATAGTGGCGAACTCATTTAAATATATAAGAAATGTTGAAATTCGACTTCAAATGAGGAAGATAGACTTTGAAAATTTTCAATAAACACAAAGTGACAATCGACCTCAATGGGCTTCAATGAATGTAAATCGACGATATCTGACAAAGTCAGATGCGAACTCACTCAAATATATAAGAAATGTTGAAATTCGACTTCAAATGAGGAAGATAGACTTTGAAAATTTTCAATCAACACAAAGTGACAATCGACCTCAATGGGCTTCAATGAATGTTAGTCGACGATATCTGACAAAGTCAGATGCGAACTCACTCAAATATATAAGAAATGTTGGAATTCGACTTCAAATGAGGAGGATAGACTTTGAAAATTTTCAATCAACACAAAGTGAGAATCGACTTCAATGGGCTTCAATGAATGTAAATCGACGATATCTGACAAAGTTAGATGCAAACTCATTCAAATAATTCAAATATATGAGAAATGTTGAAATTCGACTTCAAATGAGGAAGATAGACTTTGAAAATTTTCAATAAACACAAAGTGAAAATCGACCTCAATGGGCTTCAATGAATGTAAATCGACGATATCTGATAAAGATAGTGGCGAACTCATTTAAATATAGAGAAATGTTGAAATTCGACTTCAAATGAGGAAGATAGACTTTGAAAATTTTCAATCAACACAAAGTGACAATCGACCTCAATGGGCTTCAATGAATGTAAATCGACGATATCTGACAACGTCAGATGCGAACTCACTCAAATATATAAGGTATGTTGAAATTCGACTTCAAATGAGGAAGATAGACTTTGAAAATCTTCAATCAACACAAAGTGAGAATCGACTTCAATGGGCTTCAATGAATGTAAATCGACGATATCTGACAAAGTTAGATGCAAACTCATTCAAATAATTCAAATATATAAGAAATATTGAAATTCGACTTCAAATGAGGAAGATAGACTTTGAAAATTTTCAATCAACACAAAGTGAGAATCGACTTCAATGGGCTTCAATGAATGTAAATCGACGATATCTGACAAAGTTAGATGCAAACTCATTCAAATATAGAGAAATGTTGAAATTCGACTTCAAATGAGGAAGATAGACTTTGAAAATTTTCAATCAACACAAAGTGACAATCGACCTCAATGGGCTTTTCAATGAATGTAAATCGACGATATCTGACAAAGTCAGATGCAAACTCATTCAAATATATGAGAAATGTTGAAATTCGACTTCAAATGAGGAAGATAGACTTTGAAAATTTTCAATCAACACAAAGTGACAATCGACCTCAATGGGCATCAATGAATGTGAATCGACGATATCTGACAAAGTCAGATGCGAACCCACTCAAATATATAAGAAATGTTGAAATTCGACTTCAAATGAGGAAGATAGACTTTGAAAATTTTAAATCAACACAAAGTGAGAATCGACTTCAATGGGCTTCAATGAATGTAAATCGACGATATCTGACAAAGTTAGATGCAAACTCATTCAAATAATTCAAATATATAAGAAATGTTGAAATTCGACTTCAAATGAGGAAGATAGACTTTGAAAATTTTCAATCAACACAAAGTGAGAATCGACTTCAATGGGCTTCAATGAATGTAAATCGACGATATCTGACAAAGTTAGATGCAAACTCATTCAAATAATTCAAATATATAAGAAATGTTGAAATTCGACTTCAAATGAGGAAGATAGACTATGAAAATTTTCAATCAACACAAAGTGAGAATCGACTTCAATGGGCTTCAATGAATGTAAATCGACGATATCTGAGAAAGTTAGATGCAAACTCATTCAAATATATAAGAAATGTTGAAATTCGACTTCAAATGAGGAAGATAGACTTTGAAAACTTTCAATCAACACAAAGTGACAATCGACCCCAATGGGCTTCAATGAATGTAAATCGACGATATCTGACAAAGTCAGATGCGAACTCACTCAAATATATAAGAAATGTTGAAATTCGACTTCAAATGAGGAAGATAGACTTTGAAAATTTTCAATCAACACAAAGTGAGAATCGACTTCAATGGGCTTCAATGAATGTAAATCGACGATATCTGACAAAGTTAGATGCAAACTCATTCAAATGATTCAAATATATAAGAAATGTTGAAATTCGACTTCAAATGAGGAAGATAGACTTTGAAAATTTTCAATCAACACAAAGTGAGAATCGACTTCAATGGGCTTCAATGAATGTAAATCGACGATATCTGATAAAGATAGTGGCGAACTCATTCAAATATATAAGAAATGTTGAAATTCGACTTCAAATGAGGAAGATAGACTTTGAAAATTTTCAATCAACACAAAGTGAGAATCGACTTCAATGGGCTTCAATGAATGTAAATCGACGATATCTGACAAAGTTAGATTCAAACTCATTCAAATATAGAGAAATGTTGAAATTCGACTTCAAATGAGGAAGATAGACTTTGAAAATTTTCAATCAACACAAAGTGACAATCGACCTCAATGGGCTTCAATGAATGTAAATCGACGATATCTGACAAAGTCAGATGCGAACTCACTCAAATATATAAGAAATGTTGAAATTCGACTTCAAATGAGGAAGATAGACTTTGAAAATTTTCAATAAACACAAAGTGAAAATCGACCTCAATGGGCTTCAATGAATGTAAATCGACGATATCTGATAAAGATAGTGGCGAACTCATTTAAATATATAAGAAATGTTGAAATTCGACCTCAAATGAGGAAGATAGACTTTGAAAATTTTCAATCAACACAAAGTGACAATCGACCCCAATGGGCTTAATGAATGTAAATCGACGATATCTGATAAAAATAGTGGCGAACTCATTTAAATATATAAGAAATGTTGAAATTCGACTTCAAATGAGGAAGATAGACTTTGAAAATTTTCAATAAACACAAAGTGACAATCGACCTCAATGGGCTTCAATGAATGTAAATCGACGATATCTGACAAAGTCAGATGCGAACTCACTCAAATATATAAGAAATGTTGAAATTCGACTTCAAATGAGGAAGATAGACTTTGAAAATTTTCAATCAACACAAAGTGACAATCGACCTCAATGGGCTTCAATGAATGTTAGTCGACGATATCTGACAAAGTCAGATGCGAACTCACTCAAATATATAAGAAATGTTGGAATTCGACTTCAAATGAGGAAGATAGATTTTGAAAATTTTCAATAAACACAAAGTGAGAATCGACTTCAATGGGCTTCAATGAATGTAAATCGACGATATCTGACACAGTTAGATGCAAACTCATTCAAATAATTCAAATATATGAGAAATGTTGAAATTCGACTTCAAATGAGGAAGATAGACTTTGAAAATTTTCAATAAACACAAAGTGAAAATCGACCTCAATGGGCTTCAATGAATGTAAATCGACGATATCTGATAAAGATAGTGGCGAACTCATTTAAATATAGAGAAATGTTGAAATTCGACTTCAAATGAGGAAGATAGACTTTGAAAATTTTCAATCAACACAAAGTGACAATCGACCTCAATGGGCTTCAATGATTGTAAATCGACGATATCTGACAAAGTCAGATGCGAACTCACTCAAATATATAAGGTATGTTGAAATTCGACTTCAAATGAGGAAGATAGACTTTGAAAATCTTCAATCAACACAAAGTGAGAATCGACTTCAATGGGCTTCAATGAATGTAAATCGACGATATCTGACAAAGTTAGATGCAAACTCATTCAAATAATTCAAATATATAAGAAATATTGAAATTCGACTTCAAATGAGGAAGATAGACTTTGAAAATTTTCAATCAACACAAAGTGAGAATCGACTTCAATGGGCTTCAATGAATGTAAATCGACGATATCTGACAAAGTTAGATGCAAACTCATTCAAATATAGAGAAATGTTGAAATTCGACTTCAAATGAGGAAGATAGACTTTGAAAATTTTCAATCAACACAAAGTGACAATCGACCTCAATGGGCTTTTCAATGAATGTAAATCGACGATATCTGACAAAGTCAGATGCAAACTCATTCAAATATATGAGAAATGTTGAAATTCGACTTCAAACGAGGAAGATAGACTTTGAAAATTTTCAATCAACACAAAGTGACAATCGACCTCAATGGGCATCAATGAATGTGAATCGACGATATCTGACAAAGTCAGATGCGAACCCACTCAAATATATAAGAAATGTTGAAATTCGACTTCAAATGAGGAAGATAGACTTTGAAAATTTTCAATCAACACAAAGTGACAATCGACCCCAATGGGCTTAATGAATGTAAATCGACGATATCTGACAAAGTTAGATGCAAACTCATTCAAATATATGAGAAATGTTGAAATTCGACTTCAAATGAGGAAGATAGACTTTGAAAATTTTCAATAAACACCAAGTGAGAATCGACTTCAATGGGCTTCAATGAATGTAAATCGACGATATCTGACAAAGTTAGATGCAAACTCATTCAAATATATGGGAAATGTTAAAATTCGACTTCAAATGAGGAAGATAGACTTTGAAAATTTTCAATCAACACAAAGTGAGAATCGACTTCAATGGGCTTCAATGAATGTAAATCGACGATATCTGACAAAGTTAGATGCAAACTCATTCAAATATATAAGAAATGTTGAAATTCGACTTCAAATGAGGAAGATAGATTTTGAAAATTTTCAATAAACACAAAGTGACAATCGACTTCAATGGGCTTCAATGGATGTTAATCGACGATATCTGACAAAGTCAGATGCGAACTCAATCAAATATATGAGGAATGTTGAAATTCGACTTCAAATGAGGAAGATAGACTTTGAAAATTTTCAATCAACACAAAGTGAGAATCGACTTCAATGGGCTTCAATGAATGTAAATCGACGATATCTGACAAAGTTAGATGCAAACTCATTCAAATATATGAGGAATGTTGAAATTCGACTTCAAATGAGGAAGATAGATTTTGAAAATTTTCAATAAACACAAAGTGAGAATCGACTTCAATGGGCTTCAATGAATGTAAATCGACGATATCTGACACAGTTAGATGCAAACTCATTCAAATATATGAGAAATGTTAAAATTCGACTTCAAATGAGGAAGATAGACTTTGAAAATTTTCAATCAACACAAAGTGAGAATCGACTTCAATGGGCTTCAATGAATGTAAATCGACGATATCTGACAAAGTTAGATGCAAACTCATTCAAATAATTCAAATATATGAGAAATGTTAAAATTCGACTTCAAATGAGGAAGATAGACTTTGAAAATTTTCAATCAACACAAAGTGACAATCGACCTCAATGGGCTTCAATGAATGTAAATCGACGATATCTGACAAAATCAGATGCAAACTCATTCAAATATAGAGAAATGTTGAAATTCGACTTCAAATGAGGAAGATAGACTTTGAAAATTTTCAATCAACACAAAGTGACAATCGACCCCAATGGGCTTCAATGAATGTAAATCGACGATATCTGACAAAGTCAGATGCGAACTCACTCAAATATATAAGAAATGTTGAAATTCGACTTCAAATGAGGAAGATAGACTTTGAAAATTTTCAATCAACACAAAGTGAGAATCGACTTCAATGGGCTTCAATGAATGTAAATCGACGATATCTGACAAAGTTAGATGCAAACTCATTCAAATGATTCAAATATATAAGAAATGTTGAAATTCGACTTCAAATGAGGAAGATAGACTTTGAAAATTTTCAATCAACACTAAGTGAGAATCGACTTCAATGGGCTTCAATGAATGTAAATCGACGATATCTGATAAAGATAGTGGCGAACTCATTCAAATATATAAGAAATGTTGAAATTCGACTTCAAATGAGGAAGATAGACTTTGAAAATTTTCAATCAACACAAAGTGACAATCGACCTCAATGGGCTTCAATGAATGTAAATCGACGATATCTGACAAAGTCAGATGCGAACTCACTCAAATATATAAGAAATGTTGAAATTCGACTTCAAATGAGGAAGATAGACTTTGAAAATTTTCAATAAACACAAAGTGAAAATCGACCTCAATGGGCTTCAATGAATGTAAATCGACGATATCTGATAAAGTTAGATGCGAACTCATTCAAATATATAAGAAATGTTGAAATTCGACTTCAAATGAGGAAGATAGACTTTGAAAATTTTCAATCAACACAAAGTGACAATCGACCTCAATGGGCTTCAATGAATGTGAATCGACGATATCTGACAAAGTCAGATGCGAACCCACTCAAATATATAAGAAATGTTGAAATTCGACTTCAAATGAGGAAGATAGACTTTGAAAATTTTCAATCAACACAAAGTGACAATCGACCTCAATGGGCTTTTCAATGAATGTAAATCGACGATATCTGACAAAGTCAGATGCAAACTCATTCAAATATATGAGAAATGTTGAAATTCGACTTCAAATGAGGAAGATAGACTTTGAAAATTTTCAATCAACACAAAGTGACAATCGACCTCAATGGGCTTCAATGAATGTGAATCGACGATATCTGACAAAGTCAGATGCGAACCCACTCAAATATATAAGAAATGTTGAAATTCGACTTCAAATGAGGAAGATAGACTTTGAAAATTTTCAATCAACACAAAGTGACAATCGACCCCAATGGGCTTAATGAATGTAAATCGACGATATCTGACAAAGTTAGATGCAAACTCATTCAAATATATGAGAAATGTTGAAATTCGACTTCAAATGAGGAAGATAGACTTTGAAAATTTTCAATAAACACCAAGTGAGAATCGACTTCAATGGGCTTCAATGAATGTAAATCGACGATATCTGACAAAGTTAGATGCAAACTCATTCAAATATATGGGAAATGTTAAAATTCGACTTCAAATGAGGAAGATAGACTTTGAAAATTTTCAATCAACACAAAGTGAGAATCGACTTCAATGGGCTTCAATGAATGTAAATCGATGATATCTGACAAAGTTAGATGCAAACTCATTCAAATATATAAGAAATGTTGAAATTCGACTTCAAATGAGGAAGATAGACTTTGAAAATTTTCAATAAACACAAAGTGACAATCGACTTCAATGGGCTTCAATGGATGTTAATCGACGATATCTGACAAAGTCAGATGCGAACTCAATCAAATATATGAGAAATGTTGAAATTCGACTTCAAATGAGGAAGATAGACTTTGAAAATTTTCAATCAACACAAAGTGAGAATCGACTTCAATGGGCTTCAATGAATGTAAATCGACGATATCTGACAAAGTTAGATGCAAACTCATTCAAATATATGAGGAATGTTGAAATTCGACTTCAAATGAGGAAGATAGATTTTGAAAATTTTCAATAAACACAAAGTGAGAATCGACTTCAATGGGCTTCAATGAATGTAAATCGACGATATCTGACACAGTTAGATGCAAACTCATTCAAATATATGAGAAATGTTAAAATTCGACTTCAAATGAGGAAGATAGACTTTGAAAATTTTCAATCAACACAAAGTGACAATCGACCCCAATGGGCTTAATGAATGTAAATCGACGATATCTGATAAAAATAGTGGCGAACTCATTTAAATATATAAGAAATGTTGAAATTCGACTTCAAATGAGGAAGATAGACTTTGAAAATTTTCAATAAACACAAAGTGACAATCGACCTCAATGGGCTTCAATGAATGTAAATCGACGATATCTGACAAAGTCAGATGCGAACTCACTCAAATATATAAGAAATGTTGAAATTCGACTTCAAATGAGGAAGATAGACTTTGAAAATTTTCAATCAACACAAAGTGACAATCGACCTCAATGGGCTTCAATGAATGTTAGTCGACGATATCTGACAAAGTCAGATGCGAACTCACTCAAATATATAAGAAATGTTGGAATTCGACTTCAAATGAGGAAGATAGACTTTGAAAATTTTCAATCAACACAAAGTGAGAATCGACTTCAATGGGCTTCAATGAATGTAAATCGACGATATCTGACAAAGTTAGATGCAAACTCATTCAAATAATTCAAATATATGAGAAATGTTGAAATTGGACTTCAAATGAGGAAGATAGACTTTGAAAATTTTCAATAAACACAAAGTGAAAATCGACCTCAATGGGCTTCAATGAATGTAAATCGACGATATCTGATAAAGATAGTGGCGAACTCATTTAAATATAGAGAAATGTTGAAATTCGACTTCAAATGAGGAAGATAGACTTTGAAAATTTTCAATCAACACAAAGTGACAATCGACCTCAATGGGCTTCAATGAATGTAAATCGACGATATCTGACAAAGTCAGATGCGAACTCACTCAAATATATAAGGAATGTTGAAATTCGACTTCAAATGAGGAAGATAGACTTTGAAAATCTTCAATCAACACAAAGTGAGAATCGACTTCAATGGGCTTCAATGAATGTAAATCGACGATATCTGACAAAGTTAGATGCAAACTCATTCAAATAATTCAAATATATGAGAAATATTGAAATTCGACTTCAAATGAGGAAGATAGACTTTGAAAATTTTCAATCAACACAAAGTGAGAATCGACTTCAATGGGCTTCAATGAATGTAAATCGACGATATCTGACAAAGTTAGATGCAAACTCATTCAAATATAGAGAAATGTTGAAATTCGACTTCAAATGAGGAAGATAGACTTTGAAAATTTTCAATCAACACAAAGTGACAATCGACCTCAATGGGCTTTTCAATGAATGAAAATCGACGATATCTGACAAAGTCAGATGCAAACTCATTCAAATATATGAGAAATGTTGAAATTCGACTTCAAATGAGGAAGATAGACTTTGAAAATTTTCAATCAACACAAAGTGACAATCGACCTCAATGGGCATCAATGAATGTGAATCGACGATATCTGACAAAGTCAGATGCGAACCCACTCAAATATATAAGAAATGTTGAAATTCGACTTCAAATGAGGAAGATAGACTTTGAAAATTTTCAATCAACACAAAGTGACAATCGACCCCAATGGGCTTAATGAATGTAAATCGACGATATCTGACAAAGTTAGATGCAAACTCATTCAAATATATGAGAAATGTTGAAATTCGACTTCAAATGAGGAAGATAGACTTTGAAAATTTTCAATAAACACCAAGTGTGAATCGACTTCAATGGGCTTCAATGAATGTAAATCGACGATATCTGACAAAGTTAGATGCAAACTCATTCAAATATATGGGAAATGTTAAAATTCGACTTCAAATGAGGAAGATAGACTTTGAAAATTTTCAATCAACACAAAGTGAGAATCGACTTCAATGGGCTTCAATGAATGTAAATCGACGATATCTGACAAAGTTAGATGCAAACTCATTCAAATATATAAGAAATGTTGAAATTCGACTTCAAATGAGGAAGATAGACTTTGAAAATTTTCAATAAACACAAAGTGACAATCGACTTCAATGGGCTTCAATGGATGTTAATCGACGATATCTGACAAAGTCAGATGCGAACTCAATCAAATATATGAGGAATGTTGAAATTCGACTTCAAATGAGGAAGATAGACTTTGAAAATTTTCAATCAACACAAAGTGAGAATCGACTTCAATGGGCTTCAATGAATGTAAATCGACGATATCTGACAAAGTTAGATGCAAACTCATTCAAATATATGAGGAATGTTGAAATTCGACTTCAAATGAGGAAGATAGATTTTGAAAATTTTCAATAAACACAAAGTGAGAATCGACTTCAATGGGCTTCAATGAATGTAAATCGACGATATCTGACACAGTTAGATGCAAACTCATTCAAATATATGAGAAATGTTAAAATTCGACTTCAAATGAGGAAGATAGACTTTGAAAATTTTCAATCAACACAAAGTGAGAATCGACTTCAATGGGCTTCAATGAATGTAAATCGACGATATCTGACAAAGTTAGATGCAAACTCATTCAAATAATTCAAATATATGAGAAATGTTAAAATTCGACTTCAAATGAGGAGGATAGACTTTGAAAATTTTCAATCAACACAAAGTGACAATCGACCTCAATGGGCTTCAATGAATGTAAATCGACGATATCTGACAAAATCAGATGCAAACTCATTCAAATATAGAGAAATGTTGAAATTCGACTTCAAATGAGGAAGATAGACTTTGAAAATTTTCAATCAACACAAAGTGACAATCGACCCCAATGGGCTTCAATGAATGTAAATCGACGATATCTGACAAAGTCAGATGCGAACTCACTCAAATATATAAGAAATGTTGAAATTCGACTTCAAATGAGGAAGATAGACTTTGAAAATTTTCAATCAACACAAAGTGAGAATCGACTTCAATGGGCTTCAATGAATGTAAATCGACGATATCTGACAAAGTTAGATGCAAACTCATTCAAATGATTCAAATATATAAGAAATGTTGAAATTCGACTTCAAATGAGGAAGATAGACTTTGAAAATTTTCAATCAACACTAAGTGAGAATCGACTTCAATGGGCTTCAATGAATGTAAATCGACGATATCTGATAAAGATAGTGGCGAACTCATTCAAATATATAAGAAATGTTGAAATTCGACTTCAAATGAGGAAGATAGACTTTGAAAATTTTCAATCAACACAAAGTGACAATCGACCTCAATGGGCTTCAATGAATGTAAATCGACGATATCTGACAAAGTCAGATGCGAACTCACTCAAATATATAAGAAATGTTGAAATTCGACTTCAAATGAGGAGGATAGACTTTGAAAATTTTCAATAAACACAAAGTGAAAATCGACCTCAATGGGCTTCAATGAATGTAAATCGACGATATCTGATAAAGTTAGATGCGAACTCATTCAAATATATAAGAAATGTTGAAATTCGACTTCAAATGAGGAAGATAGACTTTGAAAATTTTCAATCAACACAAAGTGACAATCGACCTCAATGGGCTTCAATGAATGTGAATCGACGATATCTGACAAAGTCAGATGCGAACCCACTCAAATATATAAGAAATGTTGAAATTCGACTTCAAATGAGGAAGATAGACTTTGAAAATTTTCAATCAACACAAAGTGACAATCGACCTCAATGGGCTTTTCAATGAATGTAAATCGACGATATCTGACAAAGTCAGATGCAAACTCATTCAAATATATGAGAAATGTTGAAATTCGACTTCAAATGAGGAAGATAGACTTTGAAAATTTTCAATCAACACAAAGTGACAATCGACCTCAATGGGCTTCAATGAATGTGAATCGACGATATCTGACAAAGTCAGATGCGAACCCACTCAAATATATAAGAAATGTTGAAATTCGACTTCAAATGAGGAAGATAGACTTTGAAAATTTTCAATCAACACAAAGTGACAATCGACCCCAATGGGCTTAATGAATGTAAATCGACGATATCTGACAAAGTTAGATGCAAACTCATTCAAATATATGAGAAATGTTGAAATTCGACTTCAAATGAGGAAGATAGACTTTGAAAATTTTCAATAAACACCAAGTGAGAATCGACTTCAATGGGCTTCAATGAATGTAAATCGACGATATCTGACAAAGTTAGATGCAAACTCATTCAAATATATGGGAAATGTTAAAATTCGACTTCAAATGAGGAAGATAGACTTTGAAAATTTTCAATCAACACAAAGTGAGAATCGACTTCAATGGGCTTCAATGAATGTAAATCGACGATATCTGACAAAGTTAGATGCAAACTCATTCAAATATATAAGAAATGTTGAAATTCGACTTCAAATGAGGAAGATAGACTTTGAAAATTTTCAATAAACACAAAGTGACAATCGACTTCAATGGGCTCAATGGATGTTAATCGACGATATCTGACAAAGTCAGATGCGAACTCAATCAAATATATGAGAAATGTTGAAATTCGACTTCAAATGAGGAAGATAGACTTTGAAAATTTTCAATCAACACAAAGTGAGAATCGACTTCAATGGGCTTCAATGAATGTAAATCGACGATATCTGACACAGTTAGATGCAAACTCATTCAAATATATGAGAAATGTTAAAATTCGACTTCAAATGAGGAAGATAGACTTTGAAAATTTTCAATCAACACAAAGTGAGAATCGACTTCAATGGGCTTCAATGAATGTAAATCGACGATATCTGACAAAGTTAGATGCAAACTCATTCAAATAATTCAAATATATGAGAAATGTTAAAATTCGACTTCAAATGAGGAAGATAGACTTTGAAAATTTTCAATCAACACAAAGTGACAATCGACCTCAATGGCTTCAATGAATGTAAATCGACGATATCTGACAAAATCAGATGCAAACTCATTCAAATATAGAGAAATGTTGAAATTCGACTTCAAATGAGGAAGATAGACTTTGAAAATTTTCAATCAACACAAAGTGACAATCGACCCCAATGGGCTTCAATGAATGTAAATCGACGATATCTGACAAAGTCAGATGCGAACTCACTCAAATATATAAGAAATGTTGAAATTCGACTTCAAATGAGGAAGATAGACTTTGAAAATTTTCAATCAACACAAAGTGAGAATCGACTTCAATGGGCTTCAATGAATGTAAATCGACGATATCTGACAAAGTTAGATGCAAACTCATTCAAATGATTCAAATATATAAGAAATGTTGAAATTCGACTTCAAATGAGGAAGATAGACTTTGAAAATTTTCAATCAACACAAAGTGAGAATCGACTTCAATGGGCTTCAATGAATGTAAATCGACGATATCTGACAAAATCAGATGCAAACTCATTCAAATATAGAGAAATGTTGAAATTCGACTTCAAATGAGGAAGATAGACTTTGAAAATTTTCAATCAACACAAAGTGACAATCGACCCCAATGGGCTTCAATGAATGTAAATCGACGATATCTGACAAAGTCAGATGCGAACTCACTCAAATATATAAGAAATGTTGAAATTCGACTTCAAATGAGGAAGATAGACTTTGAAAATTTTCAATCAACACAAAGTGAGAATCGACTTCAATGGGCTTCAATGAATGTAAATCGACGATATCTGACAAAGTTAGATGCAAACTCATTCAAATGATTCAAATATATAAGAAATGTTGAAATTCGACTTCAAATGAGGAAGATAGACTTTGAAAATTTTCAATCAACACAAAGTGAGAATCGACTTCAATGGGCTTCAATGAATGTAAATCGACGATATCTGATAAAGATAGTGGCGAATTCATTCAAATATATAAGAAATGTTGAAATTCGACTTCAAATGAGGAAGATAGACTTTGAAAATTTTCAATCAACACAAAGTGACAATCGACCTCAATGGGCTTCAATGAATGTAAATCGACGATATCTGACAAAGTCAGATGCGAACTCACTCAAATATATAAGAAATGTTGAAATTCGACTTCAAATGAGGAAGATAGACTTTGAAAATTTTCAAT
This sequence comes from Diorhabda sublineata, assembly GCF_026230105.1. Lineage (NCBI taxonomy): Eukaryota > Metazoa > Arthropoda > Insecta > Coleoptera > Chrysomelidae > Diorhabda > Diorhabda sublineata. The sequence goes on along the minus strand of NC_079479.1, from coordinate 17,942,118 downwards.
AAACCCAAAGTGAAAATCGACCTCAATAGGCTTCAATGAATGTAAATCGACGATATCTGATAAAGATAGTGGCGAACTCATTTAAATATATAAGAAATGTTGAAATTCGACCTCAAATGAGGAAGATAGACTTTGAAAATTTTCAATCAACACAAAGTGACAATCGACCCCAATGGGCTTAATGAATGTAAATCGACGATATCTGATAAAAATAGTGGCGAACTCATTTAAATATATAAGAAATGTTGAAATTCGACCTCAAATGAGGAAGATAGACTTTGAAAATTTTCAATCAACACAAAGTGACAATCGACCTCAATGGGCTTCAATGAATGTAAATCGACGATATCTGACAAAGTCAGATGCGAACTCACTCAAATATATAAGAAATGTTGAAATTCGACTTCAAATGAGGAAGATAGACTTTGAAAATTTTCAATCAACACAAAGTGACAATCGACCTCAATGGGCTTCAATGAATGTAAATCGACGATATCTGACAAAGTCAGATGCGAACTCACTCAAATATATAAGAAATGTTGAAATTCGACTTCAAATGAGGAAGATAGACTTTGAAAATTTTCAATAAACCCAAAGTGAAAATCGACCTCAATAGGCTTCAATGAATGTAAATCGACGATATCTGACAAAGTCAGATGCGAACTCACTCAAATATATAAGAAATGTTGAAATTCGACTTCAAATGAGGAAGATAGACTTTGAAAATTTTCAATAAACACAAAGTGAAAATCGACCTCAATGGGCTTCAATGAATGTAAATCGACGATATCTGATAAAGATAGTGGCGAACTCATTTAAATATATAAGAAATGTTGAAATTCGACCTCAAATGAGGAAGATAGACTTTGAAAATTTTCAATCAACACAAAGTGAGAATCGACTTCAATGGGCTTCAATGAATGTAAATCGACGATATCTGACAAAGTTAGATTCAAACTCATTCAAATATAGAGAAATGTTGAAATTCGACTTCAAATGAGGAAGATAGACTTTGAAAATTTTCAATCAACACAAAGTGACAATCGACCTCAATGGGCTTCAATGAATGTAAATCGACGATATCTGACAAAGTCAGATGCGAACTCACTCAAATATATAAGAAATGTTGAAATTCGACTTCAAATGAGGAAGATAGACTTTGAAAATTTTCAATCAACACAAAGTGAGAATCGACTTCAATGGGCTTCAATGAATGTAAATCGACGATATCTGATAAAGATAGTGGCGAACTCATTTAAATATATAAGAAATGTTGAAATTCGACCTCAAATGAGGAAGATAGACTTTGAAAATTTTCAATCAACACAAAGTGACAATCGACCCCAATGGGCTTAATGAATGTAAATCGACGATATCTGATAAAAATAGTGGCGAACTCATTTAAATATATACGAAATGTTGAAATTCGACTTCAAATGAGGAAGATAGACTTTGAAAATTTTCAATAAACACAAAGTGACAATCGACCTCAATGGGCTTCAATGAATGTAAATCGACGATATCTGACAAAGTTAGATGCAAACTCATTCAAATAATTCAAATATATAAGAAATGTTGAAATTCGACTTCAAATGAGGAAGATAGACTTTGAAAATTTTCAATCAACACAAAGTGAGAATCGACTTCAATGGGCTTCAATGAATGTAAATCGACGATATCTGACAAAGTTAGATGCAAACTCATTCAAATAATTCAATTATATAAGAAATGTTGAAATTCGACTTCAAATGAGGAAGATAGACTTTGAAAATTTTCAATCAACACAAAGTGAGAATCGACTTCAATGGGCTTCAATGAATGTAAATCGACGATATCTGAGAAAGTTAGATGCAAACTCATTCAAATATATAAGAAATGTTGAAATTCGACTTCAAATGAGGAAGATAGACTTTGAAAATTTTCAATCAACACAAAGTGACAATCGACCCCAATGGGCTTCAATGAATGTAAATCGACGATATCTGACAAAGTCAGATGCGAACTCACTCAAATATATAAGAAATGTTGAAATTCGACTTCAAATGAGGAAGATAGACTTTGAAAATTTTCAATCAACACAAAGTGAGAATCGACTTCAATGGGCTTCAATGAATGTAAATCGACGATATCTGACAAAGTTAGATGCAAACTCATTCAAATGATTCAAATATATAAGAAATGTTGAAATTCGACTTCAAATGAGGAAGATAGACTTTGAAAATTTTCAATCAACACAAAGTGAGAATCGACTTCAATGGGCTTCAATGAATGTAAATCGACGATATCTGATAAAGATAGTGGCGAACTCATTCAAATATATAAGAAATGTTGAAATTCGACTTCAAATGAGGAAGATAGACTTTGAAAATTTTCAATCAACACAAAGTGACAATCGACCTCAATGGGCTTCAATGAATGTAAATCGACGATATCTGACAAAGTCAGATGCGAACTCACTCAAATATATAAGAAATGTTGAAATTCGACTTCAAATGAGGAAGATAGACTTTGAAAATTTTCAATAAACACAAAGTGAAAATCGACCTCAATGGGCTTCAATGAATGTAAATCGACGATATCTGATAAAGATAGTGGCGAACTCATTTAAATATATAAGAAATGTTGAAATTCGACCTCAAATGAGGAAGATAGACTTTGAAAATTTTCAATCAACACAAAGTGACAATCGACCCCAATGGGCTTAATGAATGTAAATCGACGATATCTGATAAAAATAGAGGCGAACTCATTTAAATATATAAGAAATGTTGAAATTCGACTTCAAATGAGGAAGATAGACTTTGAAAATTTTCAATAAACACAAAGTGACAATCGACCTCAATGGGCTTCAATGAATGTAAATCGACGATATCTGACAAAGTCAGATGCGAACTCACTCAAATATATAAGAAATGTTGAAATTCGACTTCAAATGAGGAAGATAGACTTTGAAAATTTTCAATCAACACAAAGTGACAATCGACCTCAATGGGCTTCAATGAATGTTAGTCGACGATATCTGACAAAGTCAGATGCGAACTCACTCAAATATATAAGAAATGTTGGAATTCGACTTCAAATGAGGAAGATAGACTTTGAAAATTTTCAATCAACACAAAGTGAGAATCGACTTCAATGGGCTTCAATGAATGTAAATCGACGATATCTGACAAAGTTAGATGCAAACTCATTCAAATAATTCAAATATATGAGAAATGTTGAAATTCGACTTCAAATGAGGAAGATAGACTTTGAAAATTTTCAATAAACATAAAGTGAAAATCGACCTCAATAGGCTTCAATGAATGTAAATCGACGATATCTGATAAAGGTAGTGGCGAACTCATTTAAATATAGAGAATTGTTGAAATTCGACTTCAAATGAGGAAGATAGACTTTGAAAATTTTCAATCAACACAAAGTGACAATCGACCTCAATGGGCTTCAATGAATGTAAATCGACGATATCTGACAAAGTCAGATGCGAACTCACTCAAATATATAAGGAATGTTGAAATTCGACTTCAAATGAGGAAGATAGACTTTGAAAATTTTCAATCAACACAAAGTGAGAATCGACTTCAATGGGCTTCAATGAATGTAAATCGACGATATCTGACAAAGTTAGATGCAAACTCATTCAAATATAGAGAAATGTTGAAATTCGACTTCAAATGAGGAAGATAGACTTTGAAAATTTTCAATCAACACAAAGTGACAATCGACCTCAATGGGCTTCAATGAATGTAAATCGACGATATCTGACAAAGTCAGATGCGAACTCACTCAAATATATAAGACATGTTGAAATTCGACTTCAAATGAGAAAGATAGACTTTGAAAATTTTCAATCAACACAAAATGAGAAACGACTTCAATGGGCTTCAATGAATGTTAATCGACGATATCTGACAAAGTCAGATGCGAACCCACTCAAATATATAAGGAATGTTGAAATTCGACTTCAAATGAGGAAGATAGACTTTGAAAATTTTCAATCAACACAAAGTGACAATCGACCTCAATGGGCTTTTCAATGAATGTAAATCGACGATATCTGACAAAGTCAGATGCGAACTCATTCAAATATATAAGAAATGTTAAAATTCGACTTCCAATGAGGAAGATAGACTTTGAAAATTTTCAATAAACACAAAGTGACAATCGACTTCAATGGGCTTCAATGAATGTAAATCGACGATATCTGACAAAGTTAGATGCAAACTCATTCAAATATAGAGAAATGTTGATATTCGACTTCAAATGAGGAAGATAGACTTTGAAAATTTTCAATCAACACAAAGTGACAATCGACCTCAATGGGCTTCAATGAATGTAAATCGACGATATCTGACAAAGTCAGATGCGAACTCACTCAAATATATAAGACATGTTGAAATTCGACTTCAAATGAGAAAGATAGACTTTGAAAATTTTCAATCAACACAAAATGAGAAACGACTTCAATGGGCTTCAATGAATGTTAATCGACGATATCTGACAAAGTCAGATGCGAACCCACTCAAATATATAAGGAATGTTGAAATTCGACTTCAAATGAGGAAGATAGACTTTGAAAATTTTCAATCAACACAAAGTGACAATCGACCTCAATGGGCTTTTCAATGAATGTAAATCGACGATATCTGACAAAGTCAGATGCGAACTCATTCAAATATATAAGAAATGTTAAAATTCGACTTCCAATGAGGAAGATAGACTGAAAATTTTCAATAAACACAAAGTGACAATCGACTTCAATGGGCTTCAATGAATGTAAATCGACGATATCTGACAAAGTTAGATGCAAACTCATTCAAATATAGAGAAATGTTGAAATTCGACTTCAAATGAGGAAGATAGACTTTGAAAATTTTCAATCAACACAAAGTGACAATCGACCTCAATGGGCTTTTCAATGAATGTAAATCGACGATATCTGACAAAGTTAGATGCAAACTCATTCAAGTAATTCAAATATATGAGAAATGTTGAAATTCGACTTCAAATGAGGAAGATAGACTTTGAAAATTTTCAATAAACACAAAGTGAAAATCGACCTCAATGGACTTCAATGAATGTAAATCGACGATATCTGATAAAGATAGTGGCGAACTCATTTAAATATATAAAAAATGTTGAAATTCGACACCAAATGAGGAAGATAGACTTTGAAAATTTTCAATCAACACAAAGTGACAATCGACTTCAATGGGCTTCAATGAATGTAAATCGACGATATCTGACAAAGTTAGATGCAAACTCATTCAAATATATGAGAAATGTTGAAATTCGACTTCAAATGAGGAAGATAGACTTTGAAAATTTTCAATCAACACAAAATGAGAATCGACTTCAATGGGCTTCAATGAATGTAAATCGACGATATCTGACAAAGTTAGATGCAAACTCATTCAAATATATGAGAAATGTTGAAATTCGACTTCAAATGAGGAAGATAGACTTTGAAAATTTCCAATAAACACAAAGTGACAATCGACCTCAATGGGCTTCAATGAATGTCGATCGACGATATCTGACACAGTTAGATGCAAACTCATTCAAATATATGAGAAATATTGAAATTCGACTTCAAATGAGGAAGATAGACTTTGAAAATTTTCAATAAACACAAAGTGAAAATCGACCTCAATGGGCTTAAATGAATGTAAATCGACGATATCTGATAAAGATAGTGGCGAACTCATTTAAATATATAAAAAATGTTGAAATTCGACACCAAATGAGGAAGATAGACTTTGAAAATTTTCAATCAACACAAAGTGACAATCGACTTCAATGGGCTTCAATGAATGTAAATCGACGATATCTGACAAAGTTAGATGCAAACTTATTCAAATATATGAGAAATGTTGAAATTCGACTTCAAATGAGGAAGATAGACTTTGAAAATTTTCAATCAACACAAAATGAGAATCGACTTCAATGGGCTTCAATGAATGTAAATCGACGATATCTGACAAAGTTAGATGCAAACTCATTCAAATATATGAGAAATGTTGAAATTCGACTTCAAATGAGGAAGATAGACTTTGAAAATTTCCAATCAACACAAAGTGACAATCGACCTCAATGGGCTTCAATGAATGTCGATCGACGATATCTGACAAGTCAGATGCGAACTCACTCAAATATATAAGAAATGTTGAAATTCGACTTCAAATGAGGAAGATAGACTTTGAAAATTTTCAATCAACACAAAGTGACAATCGACCCCAATGGGCTTAATGAATGTAAATCGACGATATCTGGAAAAGATAGATGCAAACTCATTCAAATATATAAGAAATGTTGAAATTCGACTTCAAATGAAGAAGATAGACTTTGAAAATTTTCAATCAACACAAAGTGAGAATCGACTTCAATGGGCTTCAATGAATGTAAATCGACGATATCTGACAAAGTCAGATGCGAACTCACTCAAATAGATAAGAAATGTTGAAATTCGACTTCAAATGAGGAAGATAGACTTTGAAAATTTTCAATCAACACAAAGTGACAATCGACCCCAATGGGCTTAATGAATGTAAATCGACGATATCTGAAAAAGTTAGATGCAAACTCATTCAAATATATAAGAAATGTTAAAATTCGACTTCAAATGAGGAAGATAGACTTTGAAAATTTTCAATCAACACAAAGTGAGAATCGACTTCAATGGGCTTCAATGAATGTAAATCGACGATATCTGACAAAGTTAGATGCAAACTCATTCAAATATATGAGAAATGTTAAAATTCGACTTCAAATGAGGAAGATAGACCTTGAAAATTTTCAATCAACACAAAGTAACAATCGACCTCAATGGGCTTCAATGAATGTAAATCGACGATATCTGACAAAGTCAGCTGCGAACTCACTCAAATAGATAAGAAATGTTGAAATTCGACTTCAAATGAGGAAGATAGACTTTGAAAATTTTCAATCAACACAAAGTGACAATCGACCCCAATGGGCTTAATGAATGTAAATCGACGATATCTGAAAAAGTTAGATGCAAACTCATTCAAATATATAAGAAATGTTAAAATTCGACTTCAAATGAGGAAGATAGACTTTGAAAATTTTCAATCAACACAAAATGAGAATCGACTTCAATGGACTTCAATGAATGTAAATCGACGATATCTGACAAAGTCATTCAAATATATGAGAAATGTTGAAATTCGACTTCAAATGAGGAAGATAGACTTTGAAAATTTTCAATCAACACAAAGTGACAATCGACCTCAATGGGCTTCAATGAATGTAAATCGACGATATCTGACAAAGTTAGATGCAAACTCATTCAAATATATGAGAAATGTTGAAATTCGACTTCAAAGGAGGAAGATAGACTTTGAAAAATTTCAATAAACACAAAGTGAAAATCGACCTCAATGGGCTTTAATGAATGTAAATCGACGATATCTGATAAAGATAGTGGCGAACTCATTTAAATATAGAGAAATGTTGAAATTCGACTTCAAATGAGGAAGATAGACTTTGAAAATCTTCAATCAACACAAAGTGACAATCGACCTCAATGGGCTTCAATGAATGTAAATCGACGATATCTGACAAAGTCAGATGCGAACTCCTTCAAATATATAAGAAATGTTGAAATTCGACTTCAAATGAGGAAGATAGACTTTGAAAATTTTCAATCAACACAAAGTGAGAATCGACTTCAATGGGCTTCAATGAATGTAAATCGACGATATCTGACAAAGTTAGATGCAAACTCATTCAAATAATTCAAATATATAAGAAATATTGAAATTCGACTTCAAATGAGGAAGATAGACTTTGAAAATTTTCAATCAACACAAAGTGAGAATCGACTTCAATGGGCTTCAATGAATGTAAATCGACGATATCTGACAAAGTTAGATGCAAACTCATTCAAATATAGAGAAATGTTGAAATTCGACTTCAAATGAGGAAGATAGACTTTGAAAATTTTCAATCAACACAAAGTGAGAATCGACTTCAATGGGCTTCAATGAATGTAAATCGACGATATCTGACAAAGTTAGATGCAAACTCATTCAAATAATTCAAATATATAAGAAATATTGAAATTCGACTTCAAATGAGGAAGATAGACTTTGAAAATTTTCAATCAACACAAAGTGACAATCGACCTCAATGGGCTTCAGTGAATGTAGATCGACGATATCTGACAAAGTCAGATGCGAACTCACTCAAATATATAAGAAATGTTAAAATTCGACTTCAAATGAGGAAGATAGACTTTGAAAATTTTCAATAAACACAAAGTGACAATCGACTTCAATGGGCTTCAATGAATGTAAATCGACGATATCTGACAAAGTTAGATGCAAACTCATTCAAATATAGAGAAATGTTGAAATTCGACTTCAAATGAGGAAGATAGACTTTGAAAATTTTCAATCAACACAAAGTGACAATCGACCTCAATGGGCTTCAATGAATGTAAATCGACGATATCTGACAAAGTCAGATGCGAACTCACTCAAATATATAAGAAATGTTGAAATTCGACTTCAAATGAGGAAGATAGACTTTGAAAATTTTCAATCAACACAAAATGAGAAACGACTTCAATGGGCTTCAATGAATGTGAATCGACGATATCTGACAAAGTCAGATGCGAACCCACTCAAATATATAAGAAATGTTGAAATTCGACTTCAAATGAGGAAGATCGACTTTGAAAATTTTCAATCAACACAAAGTGACAATCGACCTCAATGGGCTTTTCAATGAATGTAAATCGACGATATCTGACAAAGTTAGATGCAAACTCATTCAAGTAATTCAAATATATGAGAAATGTTAAAATTCGACTTCAAATGAGGAAGATAGACTTTGAAAATTTCCAATCAACACAAAGTGACAATCGACTTCAATGGGCTTCAATGAATGTAAATCGACGATATCTGACAAAGTTAGATGCAAACTCATTCAAATAATTCAAATATATGAGAAATGTTGAAATTCGACTTCAAATGAGGAAGATAGACTTTGAAAATTTTCAATCAACACAAAGTGACAATCGACCTCAATGGGCTTCAATGAATGTAAATCGACTATATCTGACAAAGTTAGATGCAAACTCATTCAAATATATGAGAAATGTTGGAATTCGACTTCAAATGAGGAAGATAGACTTTGAAAATTTTCAATCAACACAAAGTGAGAATCGACTTCAATGGGCTTCAATGAATGTAAATCGACGATATCTGACAAAGTTAGATGCAAACTCATTCAAATATATGAGAAATGTTAAAATTCGACTTCAAATGAGGAAGATAGACCTTGAAAATTTTCAATCAACACAAAGTGACAATCGACCTCAATGGGCTTCAATGAATGTAAATCGACGATATCTGACAAAGTCAGATGCGAACTCACTCAAATAGATAAGAAATGTTGAAATTCGACTTCAAATGAGGAAGATAGACTTTGAAAATTTTCAATCAACACAAAGTGACAATCGACCCCAATGGGCTTAATGAATGTAAATCGACGATATCTGAAAAAGTTAGATGCAAACTCATTCAAATATATAAGAAATGTTAAAATTCGACTTCAAATGAGGAAGATAGACTTTGAAAATTTTCAATCAACACAAAATGAGAATCGACTTCAATGGACTTCAATGAATGTAAATCGACGATATCTGACAAAGTCATTCAAATATATGAGAAATGTTGAAATTCGACTTCAAATGAGGAAGATAGACTTTGAAAATTTTCAATCAACACAAAGTGACAATCGACCTCAATGGGCTTCAATGAATGTAAATCGACGATATCTGACAAAGTCAGATGCGAACTCATTCAAATATATGAGAAATGTTGAAATTCGACTTCAAAGGAGGAAGATAGACTTTGAAAATTTTCAATCAACACAAAGTGAGAATCGACTTCATGGGCTTCAATGAATGTAAATCGACGATATCTGACAAAGTTAGATGCAAACTCATTCAAATAATTCAAATATATGAGAAATGTTAAAATTCGACTTCAAATGAGGAAGATAGACTTTGAAAAATTTCAATAAACACAAAGTGAAAATCGACCTCAATGGGCTTCAATGAATGTAAATCGACGATATCTGATAAAGATAGTGGCGAACTCATTTAAATATAGAGAAATGTTGAAATTCGACTTCAAATGAGGAAGATAGACTTTGAAAATTTTCAATCAACACAAAGGGACAATCGACCTCAATGGGCTTCAATGAATGTAAATCGACGATATCTGACAAAGTCAGATGCGAACTCCTTCAAATATATAAGAAATGTTGAAATTCGACTTCAAATGAGGAAGATAGACTTTGAAAATTTTCAATCAACACAAAGTGAGAATCGACTTCAATGGGCTTCAATGAATGTAAATCGACGATATCTGACAAAGTTAGATGCAAACTCATTCAAATATAGAGAAATGTTGAAATTCGACTTCAAATGAGGAAGATAGACTTTGAAAATTTTCAATCAACACAAAGTGACAATCGACCTCAATGGGCTTCAGTGAATGTAAATCGACGATATCTGACAAAGTCAGATGCGAACTCCCTCAAATATATAAGAAATGTTAAAATTCGACTTCAAATGAGGAAGATAGACTTTGAAAATTTTCAATAAACACAAAGTGACAATCGACTTCAATGGGCTTCAATGAATGTAAATCGACGATATCTGACAAAGTTAGATGCAAACTCATTCGAATATAGAGAAATGTTGAAATTCGACTTCAAATGAGGAAGATAGACTTTGAAAATTTTCAATCAACACAAAGTGACAATCGACCTCAATGGGCTTCAATGAATGTAAATCGACGATATCTGACAAAGTCAGATGCGAACTCACTCAAATATATAAGAAATGTTGAAATTCGACTTCAAATGAGGAAGATAGACTTTGAAAATTTTCAATCAACACAAAATGAGAAACGACTTCAATGGGCTTCATTGAATGTGAATCGACGATATCTGACAAAGTCAGATGCGAACCCACTCAAATATATAAGAAATGTTGAAATTCGACTTCAAATGAGGAAGATCGACTTTGAAAATTTTCAATCAACACAAAGTGAGAATCGACTTCAATGGGCTTCAATGAATGTAAATCGACGATATCTGACAAAGTTAGATGCAAACTCATTCAAATAATTCATATATATAAGAAATATTGAAATTCGACTTCAAATGAGGAAGATAGACTTTGAAAATTTTCAATCAACACAAAGTGACAATCGACCTCAATGGGCTTCAGTGAATGTAAATCGACGATATCTGACAAAGTCAGATGCGAACTCCCTCAAATATATAAGAAATGTTAAAATTCGACTTCAAATGAGGAAGATAGACTTTGAAAATTTTCAATAAACACAAAGTGACAATCGACTTCAATGGGCTTCAATGAATGTAAATCGACGATATCTGACAAAGTTAGATGCAAACTCATTCAAATATAGAGAAATGTTGAAATTCGACTTCAAATGAGGAAGATAGACTTTGAAAATTTTCAATCAACACAAAGTGACAATCGACCTCAATGGGCTTCAATGAATGTAAATCGACGATATCTGACAAAGTCAGATGCGAACTCACTCAAATATATAAGAAATGTTGAAATTCGACTTCAAATGAGGAAGATAGACTTTGAAAATTTTCAATCAACACAAAATGAGAAACGACTTCAATGGGCTTCAATGAATGTGAATCGACGATATCTGACAAAGTCAGATGCGAACCCACTCAAATATATAAGAAATGTTGAAATTCGACTTCAAATGAGGAAGATCGACTTTGAAAATTTTCAATCAACACAAAGTGACAATCGACCTCAATGGGCTTTTCAATGAATGTAAATCGACGATATCTGACAAAGTTAGATGCAAACTCATTCAAGTAATTCAAATATATGAGAAATGTTAAAATTCGACTTCAAATGAGGAAGATAGACTTTGAAAATTTTCAATAAACACAAAGTGAAAATCGACCTCAATGGGCTTCAATGAATGTAAATCGACGATATCTGATAAAGATAGTGGCGAACTCATTTAAATATATAAAAAATGTTGAAATTCGACACCAAATAAGGAAGATAGACTTTGAAAATTTTCAATCAACACAAAATGAGAATCGACTTCAATGGGCTTCAATGAATGTAAATCGACGATATCTGACAAAGTTAGATGCAAACTCATTCAAATATATGAGAAATGTTGAAATTCGACTTAAAATGAGGAAGATAGACCTTGAAAATTTCCAATCAACACAAAGTGACAATCGACCTCAATGGGCTTCAATGAATGTCGATCGAAGATATCTGACAAAGTCAGATGCGAACTCACTCAAATATATAAGAAATGTTGAAATTCGACTTCAAATGAGGAAGATAGACTTTGAAAATTTTCAATCAACACAAAGTGACAATCGACCCCAATGTGCTTAATGAATGTAAATCGACGATATCTGGAAAAGATAGATGCAAACTCATTCAAATATATAAGAAATGTTGAAATTCGACTTCAAATGAGGAAGATAGACTTTGAAAATTTTCAATCAACACAAAGTGAGAATCGACTTCAATGGGCTTCAATGAATGTAAATCGACTATATCTGACAAAGTTAGATGCAAACTCATTCAAATAATTCATATATATAAGAAATATTGAAATTCGACTTCAAATGAGGAAGATAGACTTTGAAAATTTTCAATCAACACAAAGTGACAATCGACCTCAATGGGCTTCAGTGAATGTAAATCGACGATATCTGACAAAGTCAGATGCGAACTCCCTCAAATATATAAGAAATGTTAAAATTCGACTTCAAATGAGGAAGATAGACTTTGAAAATTTTCAATAAACACAAAGTGACAATCGACTTCAATGGGCTTCAATGAATGTAAATCGACCATATCTGACAAAGTTAGATGCAAACTCATTCAAATATAGAGAAATGTTGAAATTCGACTTCAAATGAGGAAGATAGACTTTGAAAATTTTCAATCAACACAAAGTGACAATCGACCTCAATGGGCTTCAATGAATGTAAATCGACGATATCTGACAAAGTCAGATGCGAACTCACTCAAATATATAAGAAATGTTGAAATTCGACTTCAAATGAGGAAGATAGACTTTGAAAATTTTCAATCAACACAAAATGAGAAACGACTTCAATGGGCTTCAATGAATGTGAATCGACGATATCTGACAAAGTCAGATGCGAACCCACTCAAATATATAAGAAATGTTGAAATTCGACTTCAAATGAGGAAGATCGACTTTGAAAATTTTCAATCAACACAAAGTGACAATCGACCTCAATGGGCTTTTCAATGAATGTAAATCGACGATATCTGACAAAGTTAGATGCAAACTCATTCAAGTAATTCAAATATATGAGAAATGTTAAAATTCGACTTCAAATGAGGAAGATAGACTTTGAAAATTTCCAATCAACACAAAGTGACAATCGACTTCAATGGGCTTCAATGAATGTAAATCGACGATATCTGACAAAGTTAGATGCAAACTCATTCAAATAATTCAAATATATGAGAAATGTTGAAATTCGACTTCAAATGAGGAAGATAGACTTTGAAAATTTTCAATCAACACAAAGTGACAATCGACCTCAATGGGCTTTTCAATGAATGTAAATCGACGATATCTGACAAAGTCAGATGCGAACTCATTCAAATATATAAGAAATGTTAAAATTCGACTTCAAATGAGGAAGATAGACTTTGAAAATTTTCAATAAACACAAAGTGACAATCGACTTCAATGGGCTTCAATGAATGTAAATCGACGATATCTGACAAAGTTAGATGCAAACTCATTCAAATATAGAGAAATGTTGAAATTCGACTTCAAATGAGGAAGATAGACTTTGAAAATTTTCAATCAACACAAAGTGACAATCGACCTCAATGGGCTTCAATGAATGTAAATCGACGATATCTGACAAAGTCAGATGCGAACTCACTCAAATATATAAGAAATGTTGAAATTCGACTTCAAATGAGGAAGATAGACTTTGAAAATTTTCAATCAACACAAAATGAGAAACGACTTCATTGGGCTTCAATGAATGTGAATCGACGATATCTGACAAAGTCAGATGCGAACCCACTCAAATATATAAGAAATGTTGAAATTCGACTTCAAATGAGGAAGATCGACTTTGAAAATTTTCAATCAACACAAAGTGACAATCGACCTCAATGGGCTTTTCAATGAATGTAAATCGACGATATCTGACAAAGTTAGATGCAAACTCATTCAAGTAATTCAAATATATGAGAAATGTTAAAATTCGACTTCAAATGAGGAAGATAGATTTTGAAAATTTTCAATAAACACAAAGTGAAAATCGACCTCAATGGGCTTCAATGAATGTAAATCGACGATATCTGATAAAGATAGTGGCGAACTCATTTAAATATATAAAAAATGTTGAAATTCGACACCAAATAAGGAAGATAGACTTTGAAAATTTTCAATCAACACAAAATGAGAATCGACTTCAATGGGCTTCAATGAATGTAAATCGACGATATCTGACAAAGTTAGATGCAAACTCATTCAAATATATGAGAAATGTTGAAATTCGACTTAAAATGAGGAAGATAGACCTTGAAAATTTCCAATCAACACAAAGTGACAATCGACCTCAATGGGCTTCAATGAATGTCGATCGAAGATATCTGACAAAGTCAAATGCGAACTCACTCAAATATATAAGAAATGTTGAAATTCGACTTCAAATGAGGAAGATAGACTTTGAAAATTTTCAATCAACACAAAGTGACAATCGACTTCAATGGGCTTCAATGAATGTAAATCGACGATATCTGACAAAGTTAGATGCAAACTCATTCAAATATAGAGAAATGTTGAAATTCGACTTCAAATGAGGAAGATAGACTTTGAAAATTTTCAATCAACACAAAGTGAGAATCGACTTCAATGGGCTTCAATGAATGTAAATCGACGATATCTGACAAAGTTAGATGCAAACTCATTCAAATATATGAGAAATGTTAAAATTCGACTTCAAATGAGGAAGATAGACCTTGAAAATTTTCAATCAACACAAAGTGACGACCTCAATGGGCTTCAATGAATGTAAATCGACGATATCTGACAAAGTCAGATGCGAACTCATTCAAATATATAAGAAATGTTAAAATTCGACTTCAAATGAGGAAGATAGACTTTGAAAATTTTCAATCAACACAAAGTGACAATCGACCTCAATGGGCTTCAATGAATGTAAATCGACGATATCTGACAAAGTCAGATGCGAACTCACTCAAATATATAAGAAATGTTGAAATTCGACTTCAAATGAGGAAGATAGACTTTGAAAATTTTCAATCAACACAAAGTGACAATCGACTTCAATGGGCTTCAATGAATGTGAATCGACGATATCTGACAAAGTCAGATGCGAACCCACTCAAATATATAAGAAATGTTGAAATTCGACTTCAAATGAGGAAGATCGACTTTGAAAATTTTCAATCAACACAAAGTGACAATCGACCTCAATGGGCTTTTCAATGAATGTAAATCGACGATATCTGACAAAGTCAGATGCGAACTCACTCAAATATATAAGAAATGTTGAAATTCGACTTCAAATGAGGAAGATAGACTTTGAAAATTTTCAATAAACACAAAGTGACAATCGACTTCAATGGGCTTCAATGAATGTAAATCGACGATATCTGACAAAGTTAGATGCAAACTCATTCAAATATAGAGAAATGTTGAAATTCGACTTCAAATGAGGAAGATAGACTTTGAAAATTTTCAATCAACACAAAGTGACAATCGACCTCAATGGGCTTCAATGAATGTAAATCGACGATATCTGACAAAGTCAGATGCGAACTCACTCAAATATATAAGAAATGTTGAAATTCGACTTCAAATGAGGAAGATAGACTTTGAAAATTTTCAATCAACACAAAATGAGAAACGACTTCAATGGGCTTCAATGAATGTGAATCGACGATATCTGACAAAGTCAGATGCGAACCCACTCAAATATATAAGAAATGTTGAAATTCGACTTCAAATGAGGAAGATCGACTTTGAAAATTTTCAATCAACACAAAGTGACAATCGACCTCAATGGGCTTTTCAATGAATGTAAATCGACGATATCTGACAAAGTTAGATGCAAACTCATTCAAGTAATTCAAATATATGAGAAATGTTAAAATTCGACTTCAAATGAGGAAGATAGACTTTGAAAATTTCCAATCAACACAAAGTGACAATCGACTTCAATGGGCTTCAATGAATGTAAATCGACGATATCTGACAAAGTTAGATGCAAACTCATTCAAATAATTCAAATATATGAGAAATGTTGAAATTCGACTTCAAATGAGGAAGATAGACTTTGAAAATTTTCAATCAACACAAAGTGACAATCGACCTCAATGGGCTTTTCAATGAATGTAAATCGACGATATCTGACAAAGTCAGATGCGAACTCATTCAAATATATAAGAAATGTTGAAATTCGACTTAAAATGAGGAAGATAGACCTTGAAAATTTCCAATCAACACAAAGTGACAATCGACCTCAATGGGCTTCAATGAATGTCGATCGAAGATATCTGACAAAGTCAGATGCGAACTCACTCAAATATATAAGAAATGTTGAAATTCGACTTCAAATGAGGAAGATAGACTTTGAAAATTTTCAATCAACACAAAGTGACAATCGACCCCAATGGGCTTAATGAATGTAAATCGACGATATCTGGAAAAGATAGATGCAAACTCATTCAAATATATAAGAAATGTTGAAATTCGACTTCAAATGAGGAAGATAGACTTTGAAAATTTTCAATCAACACAAAGTGAGAATCGACTTCAATGGGCTTCAATGAATGTAAATCGACTATATCTGACAAAGTTAGATGCAAACTCATTCAAATATGTGAGAAATGTTGAAATTCGACTTCAAATGAGGAAGATAGACTTTGAAAATTTTCAATCAACACAAAGTGAGAATCGACTTCAATGGGCTTCAATGAATGTAAATCGACGATATCTGACAAAGTTAGATGCAAACTCATTCAAATATATGAGAAATGTTAAAATTCGACTTCAAATGAGGAAGATAGACCTTGAAAATTTTCAATCAACACAAAGTGACGACCTCAATGGGCTTCAATGAATGTAAATCGACGATATCTGACAAAGTCAGATGCGAACTCATTCAAATATATAAGAAATGTTAAAATTCGACTTCAAATGAGGAAGATAGACTTTGAAAATTTTCAATAAACACAAAGTGACAATCGACTTCAATGGGCTTCAATGAATGTAAATCGACGATATCTGACAAAGTTAGATGCAAACTCATTCAAATATAGAGAAATGTTGAAATTCGACTTCAAATGAGGAAGATAGACTTTGAAAATTTTCAATCAACACAAAGTGACAATCGACCTCAATGGGCTTCAATGAATGTAAATCGACGATATCTGACAAAGTCAGATGCGAACTCACTCAAATATATAAGAAATGTTGAAATTCGACTTCAAATGAGGAAGATAGACTTTGAAAATTTTCAATCAACACAAAATGAGAAACGACTTCAATGGGCTTCAATGAATGTGAATCGACGATATCTGACAAAGTCAGATGCGAACCCACTCAAATATATAAGAAATGTTGAAATTCGACTTCAAATGAGGAAGATCGACTTTGAAAATTTTCAATCAACACAAAGTGACAATCGACCTCAATGGGCTTTTCAATGAATGTAAATCGACGATATCTGACAAAGTTAGATGCGAACTCATTCAAGTAATTCAAATATATGAGAAATGTTAAAATTCGACTTCAAATGAGGAAGATAGATTTTGAAAATTTTCAATAAACACAAAGTGAAAATCGACCTCAATGGGCTTCAATGAATGTAAATCGACGATATCTGATAAAGATAGTGGCGAACTCATTTAAATATATAAAAAATGTTGAAATTCGACACCAAATAAGGAAGATAGACTTTGACAATTTTCAATCAACACAAAATGAGAATCGACTTCAATGGGCTTCAATGAATGTAAATCGACGATATCTGACAAAGTTAGATGCAAACTCATTCAAATATATGAGAAATGTTGAAATTCGACTTAAAATGAGGAAGATAGACCTTGAAAATTTCCAATCAACACAAAGTGACAATCGACCTCAATGGGCTTCAATGAATGTCGATCGAAGATATCTGACAAAGTCAGATGCGAACTCACTCAAATATATAAGAAATGTTGAAATTCGACTTCAAATGAGGAAGATAGACTTTGAAAATTTTCAATCAACACAAAGTGACAATCGACCCCAATGGGCTTAATGAATGTAAATCGAGGATATCTGAAAAAGTTAGATGCAAACTCATTCAAATATATAAGAAATGTTGAAATTCGACTTCAAATGAGGAAGATAGACTTTGAAAATTTTCAATCAACACAAAGTGAGAATCGACTTCAATGGGCTTCAATGAATGTAAATCGACTATATCTGACAAAGTTAGATGCAAACTCATTCAAATATGTGAGAAATGTTGAAATTCGACTTCAAATGAGGAAGATAGACTTTGAAAATTTTCAATCAACACAAAGTGAGAATCGACTTCAATGGGCTTCAATGAATGTAAATCGACGATATCTGACAAAGTTAGATGCAAACTCATTCAAATATATGAGAAATGTTAAAATTCGACTTCAAATGAGGAAGATAGACCTTGAAAATTTTCAATCAACACAAAGTGACGACCTCAATGGGCTTCAATGAATGTAAATCGACGATATCTGACAAAGTCAGATGCGAACTCACTCAAATAGATAAGAAATGTTGAAATTCGACTTCAAATGAGGAAGATAGACTTTGAAAATTTTCAATCAACACAAAGTGACAATCGACCCCAATGGGCTTAATGAATGTAAATCGAGGATATCTGAAAAAGTTAGATGCAAACTCATTCAAATATATAAGAAATGTTGAAATTCGACTTAAAATGAGGAAGATAGACTTTGAAAATTTTCAATAAACACAAAGTGACAATCGACTTCAATGGGCTTCAATGAATGTAAATCGACGATATCTGACAAAGTTAGATGCAAACTCATTCAAATATATGAGAAATGTTGAAATTCGACTTCAAAGGAGGGAGATAGACTTTGAAAATTTTCAATCAACACAAAGTGAGAATCGACTTCATGGGCTTCAATGAATGTAAATCGACGATATCTGACAAAGTTAGATGCAAACTCATTCAAATATATGAGAAATGTTAAAATTCGACTACAAATGAGGAAGATAGACTTTGAAAATTGTCAATCAACACAAAGTGAGAATCGACTTCAATGGGCTTCAATGAATGTAAATCGACGATATCTGACAAAGTTAGATGCAAACTCATTCAAATATATGAGAAATGTTAAAATTCGACTTCAAATGAGGAAGATAGACCTTGAAAATTTTCAATCAAAAAAAAGTGACAAATCGATCTCAATGGGCTTCAATGAATGTAAATCGACGATATCTGACAAAGTCAGATGCGAACTCACTCAAATAGATAAGAAATGTTGAAATTCGACTTCAAATGAGGAAGATAGACTTTGAAAATTTTCAATCAACACAAAGTGACAATCGACCCCAATGGGCTTAATGAATGTAAATCGACGATATCTGGAAAAGATAGATGCAAACTCATTCAAATATATAAGAAATGTTGAAATTCGACTTCAAATGAGGAAGATAGACTTTGAAAATTTTCAATCAACACAAAGTGAGAATCGACTTCAATGGGCTTCAATGAATGTAAATCGACTATATCTGACAAAGTTAGATGCAAACTCATTCAAATATGTGAGAAATGTTGAAATTCGACTTCAAATGAGGAAGATAGACTTTGAAAATTTTCAATCAACACAAAGTGAGAATCGACTTCAATGGGCTTCAATGAATGTAAATCGACGATATCTGACAAAGTTAGATGCAAACTCATTCAAATATATGAGAAATGTTAAAATTCGACTTCAAATGAGGAAGATAGACCTTGAAAATTTTCAATCAACACAAAGTGACGACCTCAATGGGCTTCAATGAATGTAAATCGACGATATCTGACAAAGTCAGATGCGAACTCACTCAAATAGATAAGAAATGTTGAAATTCGACTTCAAATGAGGAAGATAGACTTTGAAAATTTTCAATCAACACAAAGTGACAATCGACCCCAATGGGCTTAATGGATGTAAATCGAGGATATCTGAAAAAGTTAGATGCAAACTCATTCAAATATATAAGAAATGTTGAAATTCGACTTAAAATGAGGAAGATAGACTTTGAAAATTTTCAATAAACACAAAGTGACAATCGACTTCAATGGGCTTCAATGAATGTAAATCGACGATATCTGACAAAGTTAGATGCAAACTCATTCAAATATATGAGAAATGTTGAAATTCGACTTCAAAGGAGGGAGATAGACTTTGAAAATTTTCAATCAACACAAAGTGAGAATCGACTTCATGGGCTTCAATGAATGTAAATCGACGATATCTGACAAAGTTAGATGCAAACTCATTCAAATATATGAGAAATGTTAAAATTCGACTTCAAATGAGGAAGATAGACCTTGAAAATTTTCAATCAACACAAAGTGACGACCTCAATGGGCTTCAATGAATGTAAATCGACGATATCTGACAAAGTCAGATGCGAACTCACTCAAATAGATAAGAAATGTTGAAATTCGACTTCAAATGAGGAAGATAGACTTTGAAAATTTTCAATCAACACAAAGTGACAATCGACCCCAATGGGCTTAATGAATGTAAATCGAGGATATCTGAAAAAGTTAGATGCAAACTCATTCAAATATATAAGAAATGTTGAAATTCGACTTAAAATGAGGAAGATAGACTTTGAAAATTTTCAATAAACACAAAGTGACAATCGACTTCAATGGGCTTCAATGAATGTAAATCGACGATATCTGACAAAGTTAGATGCAAACTCATTCAAATATATGAGAAATGTTGAAATTCGACTTCAAAGGAGGGAGATAGACTTTGAAAATTTTCAATCAACACAAAGTGAGAATCGACTTCATGGGCTTCAATGAATGTAAATCGACGATATCTGACAAAGTTAGATGCAAACTCATTCAAATATATGAGAAATGTTAAAATTCGACTACAAATGAGGAAGATAGACTTTGAAAATTGTCAATCAACACAAAGTGAGAATCGACTTCAATGGGCTTCAATGAATGTAAATCGACGATATCTGACAAAGTTAGATGCAAACTCATTCAAATATATGAGAAATGTTAAAATTCGACTTCAAATGAGGAAGATAGACCTTGAAAATTTTCAATCAAAAAAAAGTGACAAATCGATCTCAATGGGCTTCAATGAATGTAAATCGACGATATCTGACAAAGTCAGATGCGAACTCACTCAAATAGATAAGAAATGTTGAAATTCGACTTCAAATGAGGAAGATAGACTTTGAAAATTTTCAATCAACACAAAGTGACAATCGACCCCAATGGGCTTAATGAATGTAAATCGAGGATATCTGAAAAAGTTAGATGCAAACTCATTCAAATATATAAGAAATGTTGAAATTCGACTTAAAATGAGGAAGATAGACTTTGAAAATTTTCAATAAACACAAAGTGACAATCGACTTCAATGGGCTTCAATGAATGTAAATCGACGATATCTGACAAAGTTAGATGCAAACTCATTCAAATATATGAGAAATGTTGAAATTCGACTTCAAAGGAGGGAGATAGACTTTGAAAATTTTCAATCAACACAAAGTGAGAATCGACTTCATGGGCTTCAATGAATGTAAATCGACGATATCTGACAAAGTTAGATGCAAACTCATTCAAATATATGAGAAATGTTAAAATTCGACTACAAATGAGGAAGATAGACTTTGAAAATTGTCAATCAACACAAAGTGAGAATCGACTTCAATGGGCTTCAATGAATGTAAATCGACGATATCTGACAAAGTTAGATGCAAACTCATTCAAATATATGAGAAATGTTGAAATTCGACTTCAAATGAGGAAGATAGACCTTGAAAATTTTCAATCAAAAAAAAGTGACAAATCGATCTCAATGGGCTTCAATGAATGTAAATCGACGATATCTGACAAAGTCAGATGCGAACTCACTCAAATAGATAAGAAATGTTGAAATTCGACTTCAAATGAGGAAGATAGACTTTGAAAATTTTCAATCAACACAAAGTGACAATCGACCCCAATGGGCTTAATGAATGTAAATCGACGATATCTGAAAAAGTTAGATGCAAACTCATTCAAATATATAAGAAATGTTGAAATTCGACTTCAAATGAGGAAGATAGACTTTGAAAATTTTCAATCAACACAAAGTGAGAATCGACTTCAATGGGCTTCAATAAATGTAAATCGACGATATCTGACAAAGTTAGATGCAAACTCATTCAAATATATGAGAAATGTTGAAATTCGACTTCAAATGAGGAAGATAGACTTTGAAAATTTTCAATCAACACAAAGTGACAATCGACCTCAATGGGCTTCAATGAATGTAAATCGACGATATCTGACAAAGTCAGATGCAAACTCATTCAAATATATGAGAAATGTTAAAATTCGACTTCAAATGAGGGAGATAGACTTTAAAAATTGTCAATCAACACAAAGTGAGAATCGACTTCAATGGGCTTCAATGAATGTAAATCGACGATATCTGACAAAGTTAGATGCAAACTCATTCAAATATATGAGAAATGTTGAAATTCGACTTCAAATGAGGAAGATAGACCTTGAAAATTTTCAATCAACACAAAGTGACAATCGACCTCAATGGGCTTCAATGAATGTAAATCGACGATATCTGACAAAGTCAGATGCGAACTCACTCAAATAGATAAGAAATGTTGAAATTCGACTTCAAATGAGAAAGATAGACTTTAAAAATTTTCAATCAACACAAAGTGACAATCGACCCCAATGGGCTTAATGAATGTAAATCGAGGATATCTGAAAAAGTTAGATGCAAACTCATTCAAATATATAAGAAATGTTGAAATTCGACTTAAAATGAGGAAGATAGACCTTGAAAATTTTCAATCAACACAAAGTGAGAATCGACTTCAATGGGCTTCAATGAATGTGAATCGACGATATCTGACAAAGTTAGATGCAAACTCATTCAAATATATGAGAAATGTTGAAATTCGACTTCAAATGAGGAAGATAGACTTTGAAAATTTTCAATCAACACAAAGTGACAATCGACCTCAATGGGCTTCAATGAATGTAAATCGACGATATCTGACAAAGTCAGATGCGAACTCACTCAAATATATAAGAAATGTTGAAATTCGACTTCAAATGAGGAAGATAGACTTTGAAAATTTTCAATCAACACAAAGTGACAATCGACCTCAATGGGCTTTTTAATGAATGTAAATCGACGATATCTGACAAAGTCAGATGCGAACTCACTCAAATATATAAGAAATGTTGAAATTCGACTTCAAATGAGGAAGATAGACTTTTAAAATTTTCAATCAACACAAAGTGACAATCGACTCCAATGGGCTTAATGAATGTAAATCGACGATATCTGAAAAAGTTAGATGCAAACTCATTCAAATATATAAGAAATGTTGAAATTCGACTTCAAATGAGGAAGATAGACTTTGAAAATTTTCAATCAACACAAAGTGAGAATCGACTTCAATGGGCTTCAATGAATGTAAATCGACGATATCTGATAAAGTTAGATGCGAACTCATTTAAATATATAAGAAATTTTGAAATTCGACACCAAATGAGGAAGATAGATTTTGAAAATTTTCAATCAACACAAAGTGAGAATCGACTTCAATGGGCTTCAATGAATGTAAATCGACGATATCTGACAAAGTTAGATGCAAACTCATTCAAATATATAAGAAATGTTGAAATTCGACTTCAAATGAGGAAGATTGACTTTGAAAATTTTCAATCAACACAAAGTGACAATCGACCTCAATGGGCTTCAATGAATGTAAATCGACGATATCTGACAAATTCAGATGCGAACTCATTCAAATATATAAGAAATGTTGAAATTCGACTTCAAATGAGGAAGATAGACTTTGAAAATTTTCACTCAACACAAAGTGACAATCGACCTCAATGGGCTTCAATGAATGTAAAACGACGATATCTGACAAAGTCAGATGCGAACTCACTCAAATATATAAGAAATGTTGAAATTCGACTTCAAATGAGGAAGATAGACTTTGAAAATTTTCAATCAACACAAAGTGACAATCGACCTCAATGGGCTTCAATGAATGTAAATCGACGATATCTGACAAAGTCAGATGCGAACTCACTCAAATATATAAGAAATGTTGAAATTCGACTTCAAATGAGGAAGATAGACTTTGAAAATTTTCAATCAACACAAAGTGAGAATCGACTTCAATGGGCTTCAATGAATGTAAATCGACGATATCTGATAAAGTTAGATGCGAACTCATTTAAATATATAAGAAATTTTGAAATTCGACACCAAATGAGGAAGATAGATTTTGAAAATTTTCAATCAACACAAAGTGACAATCGACCTCAATGGGCTTCAATGAATGTAAATCGACGATATCTGACAAAGTCAGATGCGAACTCACTCAAATATATAAGAAATGTTGAAATTCGACTTCAAATGAGGAAGATAGACTTTGAAAATTTTCAATCAACACAAAGTGACAATCGACCTCAATGGGCTTCAATGAATGTAAATCGACGATATCTGACAAATTCAGATGCGAACTCATTCAAATATATAAGAAATGTTGAAATTCGACTTCAAATGAGGAAGATAGACTTTGAAAATTTTCAATCAACACAAAGTGAGAATCGACTTCAATGGGCTTCAATGAATGTAAATAGACGATATCTGACAAAGTCAGATCCGAACTCACTCAAATATATAAGAAATGTTGAAATTCGACTTCAAATGAGGAAGATAGACTTTGAAAATTTTCAATCAACACAAAGTGACAATCGACCTCAATGGGCTTCAATGAATGTAAATCGACGATATCTGACAAAGTCAGATGCGAACTCACTCAAATATATAAGAAATGTTGAAATTCGACTTCAAATGAGGAAGATAGACTTTGAAAATTTTCAATCAACACAAAGTGACAATCGACCTCAATGGGCTTTTCAATGAATGTAAATCGACGATATCTGACAAAGTCAGATGCGAACTCACTCAAATATATAAGAAATATTGAAATTCGACTTCAAATGAGGAAGATAGACTTTGAAAATTATCAATCAACACAAAGTGACAATCGACTCCAATGGGCTTAATGAATGTAAATCGACGATATCTGATAAAGTTAGATGCGAACTCATTTAAATATATAAGAAATTTTGAAATTCGACACCAAATGAGGAAGATATACTTTGAAAATTTTCAATAAACACAAAGTGACAATCGACTTCAATGGGCTTCAATGGATGTTAATCGACGATATCTGATGAAGTCAGATGCGAACTCACTCAAATATATGAGAAATGTTGAAATTCGACTTCAAACGAGGAAGATAGACTTTGAAAATTTTCAATCAACACAAAGTGAGAATCGACTTCAATGGGCTTCAATGAATGTAAATCGACGATATCTGACAAAGTTAGATGCAAACTCAATCAAATATATGAGAAATGTTGAAATTCGACTCCAAATGAGGAAGATAGACTTTGAAAATTTTCAATAAATACAAAGTGAGAATCGACTTCAATGGGCTTCAATGGATGTTAATCGACGATATCTGACAAAGTCAGATGTGAACTCACTCAAATATATGAGAAATGTTGAAATTCGACTTCAAACGAGGAAGATTGACTTTGAAAATTTTCAATAAACACAAAGTGACAATCGACTTCAATGGGCTTCAATGGATGTTAATCGACGATATCTGATAAAGTCAGATGCGAACTCACTCAAATATATGAGAAATGTTAAAATTCGACTTCAAATGAGGAAGATAGACTTTGAAAATTGTCAATCAACACAAAGTGAGAATCGACTTCAATGGGCTTCAATGAATGTAAATCGACGATATCTGACAAAGTTAGATGCAAACCCATTCAAATATATGAGAAAAGTTAAAATTCGACTTCAAATGAGGAAGATAGACCTTGAAAATTTTCAATCAACACAAAGTGACAAATCGACCTCAATGGGCTTCAATGAATGTAAATCGACGATATCTGACAAAGTCAGATGCGAACTCACTCAAATAGATAAGAAATGTTGAAATTCGACTTCAAATGAGGAAGATAGACTTTGAAAATTTTCAATCAACACAAAGTGACAATCGACCCCAATGGGCTTAATGAATGTAAATCGACGATATCTGGAAAAGTTAGATGCAAACTCATTCAAATATATATGAAATGTTGAAATTCGACTTCAAATGAGGAAGATAGACTTTGAAAATTTTCAATAAACACAAAGTGACAATCGAATTCAATGGGCTCCAATGAATGTAAATCGACGATATCTGACAAAGTTAGATGCAAACTCATTCAAATATATGAGAAATGTTGAAATTCGACTTCAAATGAGGAAGATAGACTTTGAAAATTTTCAATCAACACAAAGTGACAATCGACCTCAATGGGCTTCAATGAATGTGAATCGACGATATCTGACAAAGTCAGATGCGAACTCACTCAAATATATAAGAAATGTTGAAATTCGACTTCAAATGAGGAAGATAGACTTTGAAAATTTTCAATCAACACAAAGTGAGAATCGACTTCAATGGGCTTCAATGAATGTAAATCGACGATATCTGAAAAAGTTAGATGCAAACTCATACAAATATATGAGAAATGTTGAAATTCGACTTCAAATGAGGAAGATAGACTTTGAAAATTTTCAATCAACACAAAGTGAGAATCGACTTCAATGGTCTTCAATGAATGTAAATCGACGATATCTGACAAAGTTAGATGCAAACTCATTCAAATATATGAGAAATGTTGAAATTCGACTTCAAATGAGGAAGATAGACTTTGAAAATTTTCAATCAACACAAAGTGACAATCGACCTCAATGGGCTTCAATGAATGTAAATCGACGATATCTGACAAAGTCAGATGCAAACTCATTCAAATATATGAGAAATGTTAAAATTCGACTTCAAATGAGGAAGATAGACTGTGAAAATTGTCAATCAACACAAAGTGAGAATCGACTTCAATGGGCTTCAATGAATGTAAATCGACGATATCTGACAAAGTTAGATACAAACTCATTCAAATATATGAGAAATGTTAAAATTCGACTTCAAATGAGGAAGATAGACCTTGAAAATTTTCAATCAACACAAAGTGACAATCGACCTCAATGGGCTCAATGAATGTAAATCGACGATATCTGACAAAGTCAGATGCGAACTCACTCAAATAGATAAGAAATGTTGAAATTCGACTTCAAATGAGGAAGATAAACTTTGAAAATTTTCAATCAACACAAAGTGACAATCGACCCCAATGGGCTTAATGAATGTAAATCAACGATATCTGAAAAAGTTAGACGCAAACTCATTCAAATATATAAGAAATGTTGAAATTCGACTTAAATTGAGGAAGATAGACCTTGAAAATTTTCAATCAACACAAAGTGAGAATCGACTTCAATGGGCTTCAATGAATGTGAATCGACGATATCTGACAAAGTTAGATGCAAACTCATTCAAATATATGAGAAATGTTGAAATTCGACTTCAAATGAGGAAGATAGACTTTGAAAATTTTCAATCAACACAAAGTGACAATCGACCTCAATGGGCTTCAATGAATGTAAATCGACGATATCTGACAAAGTCACATGCGAACTCACTCAAATATATAAGAAATGTTGAAATTCGACTTCAAATGAGGAAGATAGACTTTGAAAATTTTCAATCAACACAAAGTGACAATCGACCTCAATGGGCTTCAATGAATGTAAATCGACGATATCTGACAAATTCAGATGCGAACTCATTCGAATATATACGAAATGTTGAAATTCGACTTCAAATGAGGAAGATAGACCTTGAAAATTTTCAATCAACACAAAGTGACAAATCGACCTCAATGGGCTTCAATGAATGTAAATCGACGATATCTGACAAAGTCAGATGCGAACTCACTCAAATAGATAAGAAATGTTGAAATACGACTTCAAATGAGGAAGATAGACTTTGAAAATTTTCAATCAACACAAAGTGACAATCGACCCCAATGGGCTTAATGAATGTAAATCGACGATATCTGACAAAGTCAGATGCGAACTCACTCAAATATATAAGAAATATTGAAATTCGACTTCAAATGAGGAAGATAGACTTTGAAAATTATCAATCAACACAAAGTGACAATCGACTCCAATGGGCTTAATGAATGTAAATCGACGATATCTGATAAAGTTAGATGCGAACTCATTTAAATATATAAGAAATTTTGAAATTCGACACCAAATGAGGAAGATATACTTTGAAAATTTTCAATAAACACAAAGTGACAATCGACTTCAATGGGCTTCAATGGATGTTAATCGACGATATCTGATGAAGTCAGATGCGAACTCACTCAAATATATGAGAAATGTTGAAATTCGACTTCAAACGAGGAAGATAGACTTTGAAAATTTTCAATCAACACAAAGTGAGAATCGACTTCAATGGGCTTCAATGAATGTAAATCGACGATATCTGACAAAGTTAGATGCAAACTCAATCAAATATATGAGAAATGTTGAAATTCGACTCCAAATGAGGAAGATAGACTTTGAAAATTTTCAATAAATACAAAGTGAGAATCGACTTCAATGGGCTTCAATGGATGTTAATCGACGATATCTGACAAAGTCAGATGTGAACTCACTCAAATATATGAGAAATGTTGAAATTCGACTTCAAACGAGGAAGATTGACTTTGAAAATTTTCAATAAACACAAAGTGACAATCGACTTCAATGGGCTTCAATGGATGTTAATCGACGATATCTGATAAAGTCAGATGCGAACTCACTCAAATATATGAGAAATGTTAAAATTCGACTTCAAATGAGGAAGATAGACTTTGAAAATTGTCAATCAACACAAAGTGAGAATCGACTTCAATGGGCTTCAATGAATGTAAATCGACGATATCTGACAAAGTTAGATGCAAACCCATTCAAATATATGAGAAAAGTTAAAATTCGACTTCAAATGAGGAAGATAGACCTTGAAAATTTTCAATCAACACAAAGTGACAAATCGACCTCAATGGGCTTCAATGAATGTAAATCGACGATATCTGACAAAGTCAGATGCGAACTCACTCAAATAGATAAGAAATGTTGAAATTCGACTTCAAATGAGGAAGATAGACTTTGAAAATTTTCAATCAACACAAAGTGACAATCGACCCCAATGGGCTTAATGAATGTAAATCGACGATATCTGGAAAAGTTAGATGCAAACTCATTCAAATATATATGAAATGTTGAAATTCGACTTCAAATGAGGAAGATAGACTTTGAAAATTTTCAATAAACACAAAGTGACAATCGAATTCAATGGGCTCCAATGAATGTAAATCGACGATATCTGACAAAGTTAGATGCAAACTCATTCAAATATATGAGAAATGTTGAAATTCGACTTCAAATGAGGAAGATAGACTTTGAAAATTTTCAATCAACACAAAGTGACAATCGACCTCAATGGGCTTCAATGAATGTGAATCGACGATATCTGACAAAGTCAGATGCGAACTCACTCAAATATATAAGAAATGTTGAAATTCGACTTCAAATGAGGAAGATAGACTTTGAAAATTTTCAATCAACACAAAGTGAGAATCGACTTCAATGGGCTTCAATGAATGTAAATCGACGATATCTGAAAAAGTTAGATGCAAACTCATACAAATATATGAGAAATGTTGAAATTCGACTTCAAATGAGGAAGATAGACTTTGAAAATTTTCAATCAACACAAAGTGAGAATCGACTTCAATGGTCTTCAATGAATGTAAATCGACGATATCTGACAAAGTTAGATGCAAACTCATTCAAATATATGAGAAATGTTGAAATTCGACTTCAAATGAGGAAGATAGACTTTGAAAATTTTCAATCAACACAAAGTGACAATCGACCTCAATGGGCTTCAATGAATGTAAATCGACGATATCTGACAAAGTCAGATGCAAACTCATTCAAATATATGAGAAATGTTAAAATTCGACTTCAAATGAGGAAGATAGACTGTGAAAATTGTCAATCAACACAAAGTGAGAATCGACTTCAATGGGCTTCAATGAATGTAAATCGACGATATCTGACAAAGTTAGATACAAACTCATTCAAATATATGAGAAATGTTAAAATTCGACTTCAAATGAGGAAGATAGACCTTGAAAATTTTCAATCAACACAAAGTGACAATCGACCTCAATGGGCTCAATGAATGTAAATCGACGATATCTGACAAAGTCAGATGCGAACTCACTCAAATAGATAAGAAATGTTGAAATTCGACTTCAAATGAGGAAGATAAACTTTGAAAATTTTCAATCAACACAAAGTGACAATCGACCCCAATGGGCTTAATGAATGTAAATCAACGATATCTGAAAAAGTTAGACGCAAACTCATTCAAATATATAAGAAATGTTGAAATTCGACTTAAATTGAGGAAGATAGACCTTGAAAATTTTCAATCAACACAAAGTGAGAATCGACTTCAATGGGCTTCAATGAATGTGAATCGACGATATCTGACAAAGTTAGATGCAAACTCATTCAAATATATGAGAAATGTTGAAATTCGACTTCAAATGAGGAAGATAGACTTTGAAAATTTTCAATCAACACAAAGTGACAATCGACCTCAATGGGCTTCAATGAATGTAAATCGACGATATCTGACAAAGTCACATGCGAACTCACTCAAATATATAAGAAATGTTGAAATTCGACTTCAAATGAGGAAGATAGACTTTGAAAATTTTCAATCAACACAAAGTGACAATCGACCTCAATGGGCTTCAATGAATGTAAATCGACGATATCTGACAAATTCAGATGCGAACTCATTCGAATATATACGAAATGTTGAAATTCGACTTCAAATGAGGAAGATAGACCTTGAAAATTTTCAATCAACACAAAGTGACAAATCGACCTCAATGGGCTTCAATGAATGTAAATCGACGATATCTGACAAAGTCAGATGCGAACTCACTCAAATAGATAAGAAATGTTGAAATACGACTTCAAATGAGGAAGATAGACTTTGAAAATTTTCAATCAACACAAAGTGACAATCGACCCCAATGGGCTTAATGAATGTAAATCGACGATATCTGAAAAAGTTAGATGCAAACTCATTCAAATATATATGAAATGTTGAAATTCGACTTCAAATGAGGAAGATAGACTTTGAAAATTTTCAATAAACACAAAGTGACAATCGAATTCAATGGGCTTCAATGAATGTAAATCGACGATATCTGACAAAGTTAGATGCAAACTCATTCAAATATATGAGAAATGTTGAAATTCGACTTCAAATGAGGAAGATAGACTTTGAAAATTTTCAATCAACACAAAGTGACAATCGACCTCAATGGGCTTCAATGAATGTGAATCGACGATATCTGACAAAGTCAGATGCGAACTCACTCAAATATATAAGAAATGTTGAAATTCGACTTCAAATGAGGAAGATAGACTTTGAAAATTTTCAATCAACACAAAGTGAGAATCGACTTCAATGGGCTTCAATGAATGTAAATCGACGATATCTGAAAAAGTTAGATTCAAACTCATACAAATATATGAGAAATGTTGAAATTCGACTTCAAATGAGGAAGAGAGACTTTGAAAATTTTCAATCAACACAAAGTGAGAATCGACTTCAATGGTCTTCAATGAATGTAAATCGACGATATCTGACAAAGTTAGATGCAAACTCATTCAAATATATGAGAAATGTTGAAATTCGACTTCAAATGAGGAAGATAGACTTTGAAAATTTTCAATCAACACAAAGTGACAATCGACCTCAATGGGCTTCAATGAATGTAAATCGACGATATCTGACAAAGTCAGATGCAAAATCATTCAAATATATGAGAAATGTTAAAATTCGACTTCAAATGAGGAAGATAGACTTTGAAAATTGTCAATCAACACAAAGTGAGAATCGACTTCAATGGGCTTCAATGAATGTAAATCGACGATATCTGACAAAGTTAGATACAAACTCATTCAAATATATGAGAAATGTTAAAATTCGACTTCAAATGAGGAAGATAGACCTTGAAAATTTTCAATCAACACAAAGTGAGAATCGACTTCAATGGGCTTCAATGAATGTAAATCGACGATATCTGACAAAGTTAGTTGCGAACTCATTCAAATATATAAGAAATGTTGAAATTCGACTTAAAATGAGGAAGATAGACCTTGAAAATTTTCAATCAACACAAAGTGAGAATCGACTTCAATGGGCTTCAATGAATGTGAATCGACGATATCTGACAAAGTTAGATGCAAACTCATTCAAATATATGAGAAATGTTGAAATTCGACTTCAAATGAGGAAGATAGACTTTGAAAATTTTCAATCAACACAAAGTGACAATCGACCTCAATGGGCTTCAATGAATGTAAATCGACGATATCTGACAAAGTCAGATGCGAACTCACTCAAATATATAAGAAATGTTGAAATTCGACTTCAAATGAGGAAGATAGACTTTGAAAATTTTCAATCAACACAAAGTGACAATCGACCTCAATGGGCTTCAATGAATGTAAATCGACGATATCTGACAAATTCAGATGCAAACTCATTCGAATATATAAGAAATGTTGAAATTCGACTTCAAATGAGGAAGATAGACTTTGAAAATTTTCAACAAACACAAAGTGACAATCGAATTCAATGGGCTTCAATGAATGTAAATCGACGATATCTGACAAAGTTAGATGCAAACTCATTCAAATATATGAGAAATGTTGAAATTCGACTTCAAATGAGGAAGATAGACTTTGAAAATTTTCAATCAACACAAAGTGACAATCGACCTCAATGGGCTTCAATGAATGTATATCGACGATATCTGACAAAGTCAGATGCGAACTCACTCAAATATATAAGAAATGTTGAAATTCGACTTCAAATGAGGAAGATAGACTTTGAAAATTTTCAATCAACACAAAGTGAGAATCGACTTCAATGGGCTTCAATGAATGTAAATCGACGATATCTGAAAAAGTTAGATGCAAACTCATACAAATATATGAGAAATGTTGAAATTCGACTTCAAATGAGGAAGATAGACTTTGAAAATTTTCAATCAACACAAAGTGAGAATCGACTTCAATGGTCTTCAATGAATGTAAATCGACGATATCTGACAAAGTTAGATGCAAACTCATTCAAATATATGAGAAATGTTGAAATTCGACTTCAAATGAGGAAGATAGACTTTGAAAATTTTCAATCAACACAAAGTGACAATCGACCTCAATGGGCTTCAATGAATGTAAATCGACGATATCTGACAAAGTCAGATGCGAACTCA
Source organism: Diorhabda sublineata (assembly GCF_026230105.1). Lineage (NCBI taxonomy): Eukaryota > Metazoa > Arthropoda > Insecta > Coleoptera > Chrysomelidae > Diorhabda > Diorhabda sublineata. Next base: position 17,908,413 of record NC_079479.1, on the reverse strand, counting down.
TTCGAATATATAAGAAATGTTGAAATTCGACTTCAAATGAGGAAGATAGACCTTGAAAATTTTCAATCAACACAAAGTGACAAATCGACCTCAATGGGCTTCAATGAATGTAAATCGACGATATCTGACAAAGTCAGATGTGAACTCATTCAAATATATGAGAAATGTTGAAATTCGACTTCAAATGAGGAAGATAGACTTTGAAAATTTTCAATCAACACAAAGTGACAATCGACCTCAATGGGCTTCAATGAATGTATATCGACGATATCTGACAAAGTCAGATGCGAACTCACTCAAATATATAAGAAATGTTGAAATTCGACTTCAAATGAGGAAGATAGACTTTGAAAATTTTCAATCAACACAAAGTGAGAATCGACTTCAATGGGCTTCAATGAATGTAAATCGACGATATCTGAAAAAGTTAGATGCAAACTCATACAAATATATGAGAAATGTTGAAATTCGACTTCAAATGAGGAAGATAGACTTTGAAAATTTTCAATCAACACAAAGTGAGAATCGACTTCAATGGTCTTCAATGAATGTAAATCGACGATATCTGACAAAGTTAGATGCAAACTCATTCAAATATATGAGAAATGTTGAAATTCGACTTCAAATGAGGAAGATAGACTTTGAAAATTTTCAATCAACACAAAGTGACAATCGACCTCAATGGGCTTCAATGAATGTAAATCGACGATATCTGACAAATTCAGATGCGAACTCATTCGAATATATAAGAAATGTTGAAATTCGACTTCAAATGAGGAAGATAGACCTTGAAAATTTTCAATCAACACAAAGTGACAAATCGACCTCAATGGGCTTCAATGAATGTAAATCGACGATATCTGACAAAGTCAGATGCGAACTCACTCAAATAGATAAGAAATGTTGAAATTCGACTTCAAATGAGGAAGATAGACTTTGAAAATTTTCAATCAACACAAAGTGACAATCGACCCCAATGGTCTTAATGAATGTAAATCGACGATATCTGAAAAAGTTAGATGTAAACTCATTCAAATATATATGAAATGTTGAAATTCGACTTCAAATGAGGAAGATAGACTTTGAAAATTTTCAATAAACACAAAGTGACAATCGAATTCAATGGGCTTCAATGAATGTAAATCGACGATATCTGACAAAGTTAGATGCAAACTCATTCAAATATATGAGAAATGTTGAAATTCGACTTCAAATGAGGAAGATAGACTTTGAAAATTTTCAATCAACACAAAGTGACAATCGACCTCAATGGGCTTCAATGAATGTGAATCGACGATATCTGACAAAGTCAGATGCGAACTCACTCAAATATATAAGAAATGTTGAAATTCGACTTCAAATGAGGAAGATAGACTTTGAAAATTTTCAATCAACACGAAGTGAGAATCGACTTCAATGGGCTTCAATGAATGTAAATCGACGATATCTGAAAAAGTTAGATGCAAACTCATACAAATATATGAGAAATGTTGAAATTCGACTTCAAATGAGGAAGATAGACTTTGAAAATTTTCAATCAACACAAAGTGAGAATCGACTTCAATGGTCTTCAATGAATGTAAATCGACGATATCTGACAAAGTTAGATGCAAACTCATTTAAATATATGAGAAATGTTAAAATTCGACTTCAAATGAGGAAGATAGACTTTGAAAATTGTCAATCAACACAAAGTGAGAATCGACTTCAATGGGCTTCAATGAATGTAAATCGACGATATCTGACAAAGTTAGATACAAACTCATTCAAATATATGAGAAATGTTAAAATTCGACTTCAAATGAGGAAGATAGACCTTGAAAATTTTCAATCAACACAAAGTGACAATCGACCTCAATGGGCTTCAATGAATGTAAATCGACGATATCTGACAAATTCAGATGCAAACTCATTCGAATATATAAGAAATGTTGAAATTCGACTTCAAATGAGGAAGATAGACTTTGAAAATTTTCAACAAACACAAAGTGACAATCGAATTCAATGGGCTTCAATGAATGTAAATCGACGATATCTGACAAAGTTAGATGCAAACTCATTCAAATATATGAGAAATGTTGAAATTCGACTTCAAATGAGGAAGATAGACTTTGAAAATTTTCAATCAACACAAAGTGACAATCGACCTCAATGGGCTTCAATGAATGTATATCGACGATATCTGACAAAGTCAGATGCGAACTCACTCAAATATATAAGAAATGTTGAAATTCGACTTCAAATGAGGAAGATAGACTTTGAAAATTTTCAATCAACACAAAGTGAGAATCGACTTCAATGGGCTTCAATGAATGTAAATCGACGATATCTGAAAAAGTTAGATGCAAACTCATACAAATATATGAGAAATGTTGAAATTCGACTTCAAATGAGGAAGATAGACTTTGAAAATTTTCAATCAACACAAAGTGAGAATCGACTTCAATGGTCTTCAATGAATGTAAATCGACGATATCTGACAAAGTTAGATGCAAACTCATTCAAATATATGAGAAATGTTGAAATTCGACTTCAAATGAGGAAGATAGACTTTGAAAATTTTCAATCAACACAAAGTGACAATCGACCTCAATGGGCTTCAATGAATGTAAATCGACGATATCTGACAAAGTCAGATGCGAACTCATTCGAATATATAAGAAATGTTGAAATTCGACTTCAAATGAGGAAGATAGACCTTGAAAATTTTCAATCAACACAAAGTGACAAATCGACCTCAATGGGCTTCAATGAATGTAAATCGACGATATCTGACAAAGTCAGATGTGAACTCATTCAAATATATGAGAAATGTTGAAATTCGACTTCAAATGAGGAAGATAGACTTTGAAAATTTTCAATCAACACAAAGTGACAATCGACCTCAATGGGCTTCAATGAATGTATATCGACGATATCTGACAAAGTCAGATGCGAACTCACTCAAATATATAAGAAATGTTGAAATTCGACTTCAAATGAGGAAGATAGACTTTGAAAATTTTCAATCAACACAAAGTGAGAATCGACTTCAATGGGCTTCAATGAATGTAAATCGACGATATCTGAAAAAGTTAGATGCAAACTCATACAAATATATGAGAAATGTTGAAATTCGACTTCAAATGAGGAAGATAGACTTTGAAAATTTTCAATCAACACAAAGTGAGAATCGACTTCAATGGTCTTCAATGAATGTAAATCGACGATATCTGACAAAGTTAGATGCAAACTCATTCAAATATATGAGAAATGTTGAAATTCGACTTCAAATGAGGAAGATAGACTTTGAAAATTTTCAATCAACACAAAGTGACAATCGACCTCAATGGGCTTCAATGAATGTAAATCGACGATATCTGACAAATTCAGATGCGAACTCATTCGAATATATAAGAAATGTTGAAATTCGACTTCAAATGAGGAAGATAGACCTTGAAAATTTTCAATCAACACAAAGTGACAAATCGACCTCAATGGGCTTCAATGAATGTAAATCGACGATATCTGACAAAGTCAGATGCGAACTCACTCAAATAGATAAGAAATGTTGAAATTCGACTTCAAATGAGGAAGATAGACTTTGAAAATTTTCAATCAACACAAAGTGACAATCGACCCCAATGGTCTTAATGAATGTAAATCGACGATATCTGAAAAAGTTAGATGTAAACTCATTCAAATATATATGAAATGTTGAAATTCGACTTCAAATGAGGAAGATAGACTTTGAAAATTTTCAATAAACACAAAGTGACAATCGAATTCAATGGGCTTCAATGAATGTAAATCGACGATATCTGACAAAGTTAGATGCAAACTCATTCAAATATATGAGAAATGTTGAAATTCGACTTCAAATGAGGAAGATAGACTTTGAAAATTTTCAATCAACACAAAGTGACAATCGACCTCAATGGGCTTCAATGAATGTGAATCGACGATATCTGACAAAGTCAGATGCGAACTCACTCAAATATATAAGAAATGTTGAAATTCGACTTCAAATGAGGAAGATAGACTTTGAAAATTTTCAATCAACACGAAGTGAGAATCGACTTCAATGGGCTTCAATGAATGTAAATCGACGATATCTGAAAAAGTTAGATGCAAACTCATACAAATATATGAGAAATGTTGAAATTCGACTTCAAATGAGGAAGATAGACTTTGAAAATTTTCAATCAACACAAAGTGAGAATCGACTTCAATGGTCTTCAATGAATGTAAATCGACGATATCTGACAAAGTTAGATGCAAACTCATTTAAATATATGAGAAATGTTAAAATTCGACTTCAAATGAGGAAGATAGACTTTGAAAATTGTCAATCAACACAAAGTGAGAATCGACTTCAATGGGCTTCAATGAATGTAAATCGACGATATCTGACAAAGTTAGATACAAACTCATTCAAATATATGAGAAATGTTAAAATTCGACTTCAAATGAGGAAGATAGACCTTGAAAATTTTCAATCAACACAAAGTGACAATCGACCTCAATGGGCTTCAATGAATGTAAATCGACGATATCTGACAAAGTCAGATGCGAACTCACTCAAATAGATAAGAAATGTTGAAATTCGACTTCAAATGAGGAAGATAAACTTTGAAAATTTTCAATCAACACAAAGTGACAGTCGACCCCAATGGGCTTAATGAATGTAAATCGACGATATCTGAAAAAGTTAGACGCAAACTCATTCAAATATATAAGAAATGTTGAAATTCGACTTAAAATGAGGAAGATAGACCTTGAAAATTTTCAATCAACACAAAGTGAGAATCGACTTCAATGGGCTTCAATGAATGTGAATCGACGATATCTGACAAAGTTAGATGCAAACTCATTCAAATATATGAGAAATGTTGAAATTCGACTTCAAATGAGGAAGATAGACTTTGAAAATTTTCAATCAACACAAAGTGACAATCGACCTCAATGGGCTTCAATGAATGTAAATCGACGAAATCTGACAAAGTCAGATGCGAACTCACTCAAATATATAAGAAATGTTGAAATTCGACTTCAAATGAGGAAGATAGACTTTGAAAATTTTCAATCAATACAAAGTGACAATCGACCTCAATGGGCTTCAATGAATGTAAATCGACGATATCTGACAAAGTCAGATGCGAACTCACTCAAATAGATAAGAAATGTTGAAATTCGACTTCAAATGAGGAAGATAAACTTTGAGAATTTTCAATCAACACAAAGTGACAATCGACCCCAATGGGCTTAATGAATGCAAATCGACGATATCTGAAAAAGTTAGACGCAAACTCATTCAAATATATAAGAAATGTTGAAATTCGACTTAAAATGAGGAAGATAGACCTTGAAAATTTCCAATCAACACAAAGTGAGAATCGACTTCAATGGGCTTCAATGAATGTGAATCGACGATATCTGACAAAGTTAGATGCAAACTCATTCAAATATATGAGAAATGTTGAAATTCGACTTCAAATGAGGAAGATAGACTTTGAAAATTTTCAATCAACACAAAGTGACAATCGACCTCAATGGGCTTCAATGAATGTAAATCGACGATATCTGACAAAGTCAGATGCGAACTCACACAAATATATAAGAAATGTTGAAATTCGACTTCAAATGAGGAAGATAGACTTTGAAAATTTTCAATCAACACAAAGTGAAAATCGACCCCAATGGGCTTAATGAATGTAAATCGACGATATCTGAAAAAGTTAGATGCAAACTCATTCAAATATATAAGAAATGTTGAAATTCGACTTCAAATGAGGAAGATAGACTTTGAAAATTTTCAATCAACACAAAGTGAGAATCGACTTCAATGGGCTTCAATGAATGTAAATCGACGATATCTGACAAAGTTAGATGCAAACTCATTCAAATATATGAGAAATGTTGAAATTTGACTTCAAATGAGGAAGATAGACTTTGAAAATTTTCAATCAACACAAAGTGACAATCGACCTCAATGGGCTTCAATGAATGTAAATCGACGATATCTGACAAAGTCAGATGCGAACTCACTCAAATATATAAGAAATGTTGAAATTCGACTTCAAATGAGGAAGATAGACTTTGAAAATTATCAATCAACACAAAGTGACAATCGACTCCAATGGGCTTAATGAATGTAAATCGACGATATCTGAAAAAGTTAGATGCAAACTCATTCAAATATATAAGAAATGTTGAAATTCGACTTCAAATGAGGAAGATAGACTTTGAAAATTTTCAATCAACACAAAGTGAGAATCGACTTCAATGGGCTTCAATGGATGTTAATCGACGATATCTGATAAAGTCAGATGCGAACTCACTCAAATATATGAGAAATGTTGAAATTCGACTTCAAACGAGGAAGATAGACTTTGAAAATTTTCAATCAACACAAAGTGAGAATCGACTTCAATGGGCTTCAATGAATGTAAATCGACGATATCTGACAAAGTTAGATGCAAACTCAATCAAATATATGAGAAATGTTGAAATTCGACTTCAAATGAGGAAGATAGACTTTGAAAATTTTCAATAAACACAAAGTGAGAATCGACTTCAATGGGCTTCAATGGATGTTAATCGACGATATCTGACAAAGTCAGATGCGAACTCACTCAAATAGATAAGAAATGTTGAAATTCGACTTCAAATGAGGAAGATAAACTTTGAAAATTTTCAATCAACACAAAGTGACAATCGACCCCAATGGGCTTAATGAATGCAAATCGACGATATCTGAAAAAGTTAGACGCAAACTCATTCAAATATAATAGAAATGTTGAAATTCGACTTAAAATGAGGAAGATAGACCTTGAAAATTTTCAATCAACACAAAGTGAGAATCGACTTCAATGGGCTTCAATGAATGTGAATCGACGATATCTGACAAAGTTAGATGCAAACTCATTCAAATATATGAGAAATGTTGAAATTCGACTTCAAATGAGGAAGATAGACTTTGAAAATTTTCAATCAACACAAAGTGACAATCGACCTCAATGGGCTTCAATGAATGTAAATCGACGATATCTGACAAAGTCAGATGCGAACTCACTCAAATATATAAGAAATGTTGAAATTCGACTTCAAATGAGGAAGATAGACTTTGAAAATTTTCAATCAACACAAAGTGAAAATCGACCCCAATGGGCTTAATGAATGTAAATCGACGATATCTGAAAAAGTTAGATGCAAACTCATTCAAATATATACGAAATGTTGAAATTCGACTTCAAATGAGGAAGATAGACTTTGAAAATTTTCAATCAACACAAAGTGAGAATCGACTTCAATGGGCTTCAATGAATGTAAATCGACGATATCTGACAAAGTTAGATGCAAACTCATTCAAATATATGAGAAATGTTGAAATTCGACTTCAAATGAGGAAGATAGACTTTGAAAATTTTCAATCAACACAAAGTGACAATCGACCTCAATGGGCTTCAATGAATGTAAATCGACGATATCTGACAAAGTCAGATGCGAACTCACTCAAATATATAAGAAATGTTGAAATTCGACTTCAAATGAGGAAGATAGACTTTGAAAATTTTCAATCAACACAAAGTGACAATCGACCTCAATGGGCTTTTCAATGAATGTAAATCGACGATATCTGACAAAGTCAGATGCGAACTCACTCAAATATATAAGAAATGTTGAAATTCGACTTCGAATGAGGAAGATAGACTTTGAAAACTTCCAATCAACACAAAGTGACAATCGACCTCAATGGGCTTCAATGAATGTAAATCGACGATATCTGACAAAGTCAGATGCGAACTCACTCAAATATATAAGAAATGTTGAAATTCGACTTCAAATGAGGAAGATAGACTTTGAATATTTTCAATCAACACAAAGTGACAATCGACCTCAATGGGCTTTTCAATGAATGTAAATCGACGATATCTGACAAAGTCAGATGCGAACTCACTCAAATATATAAGAAATGTTGAAATTCGACTTCAAATGAGGAAGATAGACTTTGAAAATTTTCAATCAACACAAAGTGAAAATCGACCCCAATGGGCTTAATGAATGTAAATCGACGATATCTGAAAAAGTTAGATGCAAACTCATTCAAATATATAAGAAATGTGGAAATTCGACTTCAAATGAGGAAGATAGACTTTGAAAATTTTCAATCAACACAAAGTGAGAATCGACTTCAATGGGCTTCAATGAATGTAAATCGACGATATCTGACAAAGTTAGATGCAAACTCATTCAAATATATAAGAAATGTTGAAATTCGACTTCAAATGAGGAAGATAGACTTTGAAAATTTTCAATCAACACAAAGTGAGAATCGACTTCAATGGGCTTCAATGAATGTAAATCGACGATATCTGATAAAGTTAGATGCGAACTCATTTAAATATATAAGAAACTTTGAAATTCGACACCAAATGAGGAAGATAGATTTTGAAAATTTTCAATCAACACAAAGTGAGAATCGACTTCAATGGGCTTCAATGAATGTAAATCGACGATATCTGACAAAGTTAGATGCAAACTCATTCAAATATATAAGAAATGTTGAAATTCGACTTCAAATGAGGAAGATAGACTTTGAAAATTTTCAATAAACACAAAGTGACAATCGACTTCAATGGGCTTCAATGGATGTTAATCGACGATATCTGATAAAGTCAGATGCGAACTCACTCAAATATATGAGAAATGTTGAAATTCGACTTCAAACGAGGAAGATAGACTTTGAAAATTTTCAATCAACACAAAGTGAGAATCGACTTCAATGGGCTTCAATGAATGTAAATCGACGATATCTGACAAAGTTAGATGCAAACTCAATCAAATATATGAGAAATGTTGAAATTCGACTTCAAATGAGGAAGATAGACTTTGAAAATTTTCAATAAACACAAAGTGAGAATCGACTTCAATGGGCTTCAATGGATGTTAATCGACGATATCTGACAAAGTCAGATGCGAACTCACTCAAATAGATAAGAAATGTTGAAATTCGACTTCAAATGAGGAAGATAAACTTTGAAAATTTTCAATCAACACAAAGTGACAATCGACCCCAATGGGCTTAATGAATGCAAATCGACGATATCTGAAAAAGTTAGACGCAAACTCATTCAAATATATAAGAAATGTTGAAATTCGACTTAAAATGAGGAAGATAGACCTTGAAAATTTTCAATCAACACAAAGTGAGAATCGACTTCAATGGGCTTCAATGAATGTGAATCGACGATATCTGACAAAGTTAGATGCAAACTCATTCAAATATATGAGAAATGTTGAAATTCGACTTCAAATGAGGAAGATAGACTTTGAAAATTTTCAATCAACACAAAGTGACAATCGACCTCAATGGGCTTCAATGAAAGTAAATCGACGATATCTGACAAAGTCAGATGCGAACTCACTCAAATATATAAGAAATGTTGAAATTCGACTTCAAATGAGGAAGATAGACTTTGAAAATTTTCAATCAACACAAAGTGAAAATCGACCCCAATGGGCTTAATGAATGTAAATCGACGATATCTGAAAAAGTTAGATGCAAACTCATTCAAATATATAAGAAATGTTGAAATTCGACTTCAAATGAGGAAGATAGACTTTGAAAATTTTCAATCAACACAAAGTGAGAATCGACTTCGATGGGCTTCAATGAATGTAAATCGACGATATCTGACAAAGTCAGATGCGAACTCACTCAAATATATAAGAAATGTTGAAATTCGACTTCAAATGAGGAAGATAGACTTTGAAAATTTTCAATCGACACAAAGTGAAAATCGACCCCAATGGGCTTCAATGAATGTAAGTCGACGATATCTGACAAAGTTAGATGCAAACTCATTCAAATATATGAGAAATGTTAAAATTCGACTTCAAATGAGGAAGATAGACTTTGAAAATTTTCAATCAACACAAAGTGACAATCGACCCCAATGGGCTTAATGAATGTAAATCGACGATATCTGAAAAAGTTAGATGCAAACTCATTCAAATATATAAGAAATGTTGAAATTCGACTTCAAATGAGGAAGATAGACTTTGAAAATTTTCAATCAACACAAAGTGAGAATCGACTTCAATGGGCTTCAATGAATGTAAATCGACGATATCTGACAAAGTTAGATGCAAACTCATTCAAATATATGAGAAATGTTGAAATTCGACTTCAAATGGGGAAGATAGACTTTGAAAATTTTCAATCAACACAAAGTGACAATCGACCTCAATGGGCTTCAATGAATGTAAATCGACGATATCTGACAAAGTCAGATGCGAACTCACTCAAATATATAAGAAATGTTGAAATTCGACTTCAAATGAGGAAGATAGACTTTGAAAACTTTCAATCAACACAAAGTGACAATCGACCTCAATGGGCTTCAATGAATGTAAATCGACGATATCTGACAAAGTCAGATGCGAACTCACTCAAATATATAAGAAATGTTGAAATTCGACTTCAAATGAGGAAGATAGACTTTGAAAATTTTCAATCAACACAAAGTGACAATCGACCTCAATGGGCTTTTCAATGAATGTAAATCGACGATATCTGACAAAGTCAGATGCGAACTCACTCAAATATATAAGAAATGTTGAAATTCGTCTTCAAATGAGGAAGATAGACTTTGAAAATTTTCAATCAACACAAAGTGAAAATCGACCCCAATGGGCTTAATGAATGTAAATCGACGATATCTGAAAAAGTTAGATGCAAACTCATTCAAATATATAAGAAATGTTGAAATTCGACTTCAAATGAGGAAGATAGACTTTGAAAATTTTCAATCAACACAAAGTGAGAATCGACTTCAATGGGCTTCAATGAATGTAAATCGACGATATCTGACAAAGTTAGATGCAAACTCATTCAAATATATGAGAAATGTTGAAATTCGACTTCAAATGAGGAAGATAGACTTTGAAAATTTTCAATCAACACAAAGTGACAATCGACCTCAATGGGCTTCAATGAATGTAAATCGACGATATCTGACAAAGTCAGATGCGAACTCACTCAAATATATAAGAAATGTTGAAATTCGACTTCAAATGAGGAAGATAGACTTTGAAAATTTTCAATCAACACAAAGTGACAATCGACCTCAATGGGCTTCAATGAATGTAAATCGACGATATCTGACAAAGTCAGATGCGAACTCACTCAAATATATAAGAAATGTTGAAATTCGACTTCAAATGAGGAAGATAGACTTTGAAAATTTTCAATCAACACAAAGTGAAAATCGACCCCAATGGGCTTAATGAATGTAAATCGACGATATCTGAAAAAGTTAAATGCAAACTCATTCAAATATATAAGAAATGTTGAAATTCGACTTCAAATGAGGAAGATAGACTTTGAAAATTTTCAATCAACACAAAGTGAGAATCGACTTCGATGGGCTTCAATGAATGTAAATCGACGATATCTGACAAAGTCAGATGCGAACTCACTCAAATATATAAGAAATGTTGAAATTCGACTTCAAATGAGGAAGATAGACTTTGAAAATTTTCAATCGACACAAAGTGAAAATCGACCCCAATGGGCTTCAATGAATGTAAGTCGACGATATCTGACAAAGTTAGATGCAAACTCATTCAAATATATGAGAAATGTTAAAATTCGACTTCAAATGAGGAAGATAGACTTTGAAAATTTTCAATCAACACAAAGTGACAATCGACCCCAATGGGCTTAATGAATGTAAATCGACGATATCTGAAAAAGTTAGATGCAAACTCATTCAAATATATAAGAAATGTTGAAATTCGACTTCAAATGAGGAAGATAGACTTTGAAAATTTTCAATCAACACAAAGTGAGAATCGACTTCAATGGGCTTCAATGAATGTAAATCGACGATATCTGACAAAGTTAGATGCAAACTCATTCAAATATATGAGAAATGTTGAAATTCGACTTCAAATGGGGAAGATAGACTTTGAAAATTTTCAATCAACACAAAGTGACAATCGACCTCAATGGGCTTCAATGAATGTAAATCGACGATATCTGACAAAGTCAGATGCGAACTCACTCAAATATATAAGAAATGTTGAAATTCGACTTCAAATGAGGAAGATAGACTTTGAAAACTTTCAATCAACACAAAGTGACAATCGACCTCAATGGGCTTCAATGAATGTAAATCGACGATATCTGACAAAGTCAGATGCGAACTCACTCAAATATATAAGAAATGTTGAAATTCGACTTCAAATGAGGAAGATAGACTTTGAAAATTTTCAATCAACACAAAGTGACAATCGACCTCAATGGGCTTTTCAATGAATGTAAATCGACGATATCTGACAAAGTCAGATGCGAACTCACTCAAATATATAAGAAATGTTGAAATTCGTCTTCAAATGAGGAAGATAGACTTTGAAAATTTTCAATCAACACAAAGTGAAAATCGACCCCAATGGGCTTAATGAATGTAAATCGACGATATCTGAAAAAGTTATATGCAAACTCATTCAAATATATAAGAAATGTTGAAATTCGACTTCAAATGAGGAAGATAGACTTTGAAAATTTTCAATCAACACAAAGTGAGAATCGACTTCAATGGGCTTCAATGAATGTAAATCGACGATATCTGACAAAGTTAGATGCAAACTCATTCAAATATATGAGAAATGTTGAAATTCGACTTCAAATGAGGAAGATAGACTTTGAAAATTTTCAATCAACACAAAGTGACAATCGACCTCAATGGGCTTCAATGAATGTAAATCGACGATATCTGACAAAGTCAGATGCGAACTCACTCAAATATATAAGAAATGTTGAAATTCGACTTCAAATGAGGAAGATAGACTTTGAAAATTTTCAATCAACACAAAGTGACAATCGACCTCAATGGGCTTCAATGAATGTAAATCGACGATATCTGACAAAGTCAGATGCGAACTCACTCAAATATATAAGAAATGTTGAAATTCGACTTCAAATGAGGAAGATAGACTTTGAGAATTTTCAATCAACACAAAGTGAAAATCGACCCCAATGGGCTTAATGAATGTAAATCGACGATATCTGAAAAAGTTAAATGCAAACTCATTCAAATATATAAGAAATGTTGAAATTCGACTTCAAATGAGGAAGATAGACTTTGAAAATTTTCAATCAACACAAAGTGAAAATCGACTTCAATGGGCTTCAATGAATGTAAGTCGACGATATCTGACAAAGTTAGATGCAAACTCATTCAAATATATGAGAAATGTTAAAATTCGACTTCAAATGAGGAAGATAGACTTTGAAAACTTTCAATAAACACAAAGTGAAAATCGACCTCAATGGGCTTCAATGAATGTAAATTGACGATATCTGATAAAGTTAGATGCGAACTCATTTAAATATATAAGAAATTTTGAAATTCGACACCAAATGAGGAAGATAGATTTTGAAAATTTTCAATCAACACAAAGTGAGAATCGACTTCAATGGGCTTCAATGAATGTAAATCGACGATATCTGACAAAGTTAGATGCAAACTCATTCAAATATATAAGAAATGTTGAAATTCGACTTCAAATGAGGAAGATAGACTTTGAAAATTTTCAATAAACACAAAGTGACAATCGACTTCAATGGGCTTCAATGGATGTTAATCGACGATATCTGAAAAAGTCAGATGCGAACTCACTCAAATATATGAGAAATGTTGGAATTCGACTTCAAACGAGGAAGATAGACTTTGAAAATTTTCAATCAACACAAAGTGAGAATCGACTTTAAATGGGCTTCAATGAATGTAAATCGACGATATCTGACAAAGTTAGATGCAAACTCATTCAAATATATGAGAAATGTTGAAATTCGACTTCAAATGAGGAAGATAGACTTTGAAAATTTTCAATAAACACAAAGTGAGAATCGACTTCAATGGGCTTCAATGAATGTAAATCGACGATATCTGACAAAGTTAGATGCAAACTAATTCAAATATATGAGAAAAGTTAAAATTCGACTTCAAATGAGGAAGATAGACCTTGAAAATTTTCAATCAACACAAAGTGACAATCGACCCCAATGGGCTTAATGAATGTAAATCGACGATATCTGAAAAAGTGAGATGCGAACTCACTCAAATATATGAGAAATGTTGGAATTCGACTTCAAACGAGGAAGATAGACTTTGAAAATTTTCAATCGACACAAAGTGAGAATCGACTTAAATGGGCTTCAATGAATGTAAATCGACGATATCTGACAAAGTTAGATGCAAACTCATTCAAATATATGAGAAATATTGAAATTCGACTTCAAATGAGGAAGATAGACTTTGAAAATTTTCAATAAACACAAAGTGAGAATCGACTTCAATGGGCTTCAATGAATGTAAATCGACGATATCTGACAAAGTTAGATGCAAACTCATTCAAATATATGAGAAATGTTGAAATTCGACATCAAATGGGGAAGATAGACTTTGAAAATTTTCAATCAACACAAAGTGAGAATCGACTTCAATGGGCTTCAATGAATGTAAATCGACGATATCTGACAAAGTTAGATGCAAACTCATTCAAATATATGAGAAATGTTGAAATTCGATTTCAAATGAGGAAGATAGACTTTGAAAATTTTCAATAAACACAAAGTGAGAATCGACTTCAATGGGCTTCAATGAATGTAAATCGACGATATCTGACAAAGTTAGATGCAAACTCATTCAAATATATGAGAAAAGTTAAAATTCGACTTCAAATGAGGAAGATAGACCTTGAAAATTTTCAATCAACACAAAGTGACAAATCGACCTAAATGGGCTTCAATGAATGTAAATCGACGATATCTGACAAAGTCAGATGCGAACTCACTCAAATAGATAAGAAATGTTGAAATTCGACTTCAAATGAGGAAGATAGACTTTGAAAATTTTCAATCAACACAAAGTGACAATCGACCCCAATGGGCTTAATGAATGTAAATCGACGATATCTGAAAAAGTCAGATGCGAACTCACTCAAATATATAAGAAATGTTGAAATTCGACTTCAAATGAGGAAGATAGACTTTGAAAATTTTCAATCAACACAAAGTGACAATCGACCCCAATGGGCTTAATGAATGTAAATCGACGATATCTGACAAAGTTAGATGCAAACTCACTCAAATATATAAGAAATGTTGAAATTCGTTTTCAAATGAGGAAGATAGACTTTGAAAATTTTCAATCAACACAAAGTGACAATCGACCTCAATGGGCTTCAATGATTGTAAATCGACGATATCTGACAAAGTTAGATGCAAACTCATTCAAATATATAAGAAATGTTGAAATTCGACTTCAAATGAGGAAGATAGACTTTGAAAATTTTCAATAAACACAAAGTGACAATCGACTTCAATGGGCTTCAATGGATGTTAATCGACGATATCTGATAAAGTCAGATGCGAACTCACTCAAATATATGAGAAATGTTGAAATTCGACTTCAAACGAGGAAGATAGACTTTGAAAATTTTCAATCAACACAAAGTGAGAATCGACTTCAATGGGCTTCAATGAATGTAAATCGACGATATCTGACAAAGTTAGATGCAAACTCAATCAAATATATGAGAAATGTTGAAATTCGACTTCAAATGAGGAAGATAGACTTTGAAAATTTTCAATAAACACAAAGTGAGAATCGACTTCAATGGGCTTCAATGGATGTTAATCGACGATATCTGACAAAGTCAGATGCGAACTCACTCAAATAGATAAGAAATGTTGAAATTCGACTTCAAATGAGGAAGATAAACTTTGAAAATTTTCAATCAACACAAAGTGACAATCGACCCCAATGGGCTTAATGAATGCAAATCGACGATATCTGAAAAAGTTAGACGCAAACTCATTCAAATATATAAGAAATGTTGAAATTCGACTTAAAATGAGGAAGATAGACCTTGAAAATTTTCAATCAACACAAAGTGAGAATCGACTTCAATGGGCTTCAATGAATGTGAATCGACGATATCTGACAAAGTTAGATGCAAACTCATTCAAATATATGAGAAATGTTGAAATTCGACTTCAAATGAGGAAGATAGACTTTGAAAATTTTCAATCAACACAAAGTGACAATCGACCTCAATGGGCTTCAATGAATGTAAATCGACGATATCTGACAAAGTCAGATGCGAACTCACTCAAATATATAAGAAATGTTGAAATTCGACTTCAAATGAGGAGGATAGACTTTGAAAATTTTCAATCAACACAAAGTGAAAATCGACCCCAATGGGCTTAATGAATGTAAATCGACGATATCTGAAAAAGTTAGATGCAAACTCATTCAAATATATAAGAAATGTTGAAATTCGACTTCAAATGAGGAAGATAGACTTTGAAAATTTTCAATCAACACAAAGTGAGAATCGACTTCGATGGGCTTCAATGAATGTAAATCGACGATATCTGACAAAGTCAGATGCGAACTCACTCAAATATATAAGAAATGTTGAAATTCGACTTCAAATGAGGAAGATAGACTTTGAAAATTTTCAATCAACACAAAGTGAAAATCGACCCCAATGGGCTTCAATGAATGTAAGTCGACGATATCTGACAAAGTTAGATGCAAACTCATTCAAATATATGAGAAATGTTAAAATTCGACTTCAAATGAGGAAGATAGACTTTGAAAATTTTCAATCAACACAAAGTGACAATCGACCCCAATGGGCTTAATGAATGTAAATCGACGATATCTGAAAAAGTTAGATGCAAACTCATTCAAATATATAAGAAATGTTGAAATTCGACTTCAAATGAGGAAGATAGACTTTGAAAATTTTCAATCAACACAAAGTGAGAATCGACTTCAATGGGCTTCAATGAATGTAAATCGACGATATCTGACAAAGTTAGATGCAAACTCATTCAAATATATGAGAAATGTTGAAATTCGACTTCAAATGGGGAAGATAGACTTTGAAAATTTTCAATCAACACAAAGTGACAATCGACCTCAATGGGCTTCAATGAATGTAAATCGACGATATCTGACAAAGTCAGATGCGAACTCACTCAAATATATAAGAAATGTTGAAATTCGACTTCAAATGAGGAAGATAGGCTTTGAAAACTTTCAATCAACACAAAGTGACAATCGACCTCAATGGGCTTCAATGAATGTAAATCGACGATATCTGACAAAGTCAGATGCGAACTCACTCAAATATATAAGAAATGTTGAAATTCGACTTCAAATGAGGAAGATAGACTTTGAAAATTTTCAATCAACACAAAGTGACAATCCACCTCAATGGGCTTTTCAATGAATGTAAATCGACGATATCTGACAAAGTCAGATGCGAACTCACTCAAATATATAAGAAATGTTGAAATTCGTCTTCAAATGAGGAAGATAGACTTTGAAAATTTTCAATCAACACAAAGTGAAAATCGACCCCAATGGGCTTAATGAATGTAAATCGACGATATCTGAAAAAGTTAGATGCAAACTCATTCAAATATATAAGAAATGTTGAAATTCGACTTCAAATGAGGAAGATAGACTTTGAAAATTTTCAATCAACACAAAGTGAGAATCGACTTCAATGGGCTTCAATGAATGTAAATCGACGATATCTGACAAAGTTAGATGCAAACTCATTCAAATATATGAGAAATGTTGAAATTCGACTTCAAATGAGGATGATAGACTTTGAAAATTTTCAATAAACACAAAGTGACAATCGACCTCAATGGGCTTCAATGATTGTAAATCGACGATATCTGACATAGTTAGATGCAAACTCATTCAAATATATGAGAAATGTTGAAATTCGACTTCAAATGAGGAAGATAGACTTTGAAAATTTTCAATAAACACAAAGTGACAATCGACTTCAATGGGCTTCAATGAATGTAAATCGACGATATCTGACAAAGTTAGATGCAAACTCATTCAAATATATGAGAAATGTTGAAATTCGACTTCAAATGAGGATGATAGACTTTGAAAATTTTCAATCAACACAAAGTGACAATCGACCTCAATGGGCTTTTCAGTGAATGTAAATCGACGATATCTGACAAAGTCAGATGTGAACTCATTCAAATATATAAGAAATGTTAAAATTCGACTTCAAATGAGGAAGATAGACTTTGAAAATTTTCAATAAACACAAAGTCACAATCGACTTCAATGGGCTTCAATGAATGTAAATCGACGATATCTGACAAAGTTAGATGCAAACTCATTCAAATATATGAGAAATGTTGAAATTCGACTTCAAATGAGGAAGATAGACTTTGAAAATTTTCAATCAACACAAAGTGACAATCGACCTCAATGGGCTTTTCAGTGAATGTGAATCGACGATATCTGACAAAGTCACATGCGAACTCACTCAAATATATAAGTAATGTTGAAATTCAACTTCAAATGAGGAAGATAGACTTTGAAAATTTTCAATCCACACAAAGTGACAATCGACTTCGATGGGCTTCAATGAATGTAAATCGACGATATCTGACAAAGTCAGATGCGAACTCACTCAAATATATAAGAAATGTTGAAATTCGACTTCAAATGAGGAAGATAGACTTTGAAAATTTTCAATCGACACAAAGTGAAAATCGACCCCAATGGGCTTCAATGAATGTAAGTCGACGATATCTGACAAAGTTAGATGCAAACTCATTCAAATATATGAGAAATGTTAAAATTCGACTTCAAATGAGGAAGATAGACTTTGAAAATTTTCAATCAACACAAAGTGACAATCGACCCCAATGGGCTTAATGAATGTAAATCGACGATATCTGAAAAAGTTAGATGCAAACTCATTCAAATATATAAGAAATGTTGAAATTCGACTTCAAATGAGGAAGATAGACTTTGAAAATTTTCAATCAACACAAAGTGAGAATCGACTTCAATGGGCTTCAATGAATGTAAATCGACGATATCTGACAAAGTTAGATGCAAACTCATTCAAATATATGAGAAATGTTGAAATTCGACTTCAAATGGGGAAGATAGACTTTGAAAATTTTCAATCAACACAAAGTGACAATCGACCTCAATGGGCTTCAATGAATGTAAATCGACGATATCTGACAAAGTCAGATGCGAACTCACTCAAATATATAAGAAATGTTGAAATTCGACTTCAAATGAGGAAGATAGACTTTGAAAACTTTCAATCAACACAAAGTGACAATCGACCTCAATGGGCTTCAATGAATGTAAATCGACGATATCTGACAAAGTCAGATGCGAACTCACTCAAATATATAAGAAATGTTGAAATTCGACTTCAAATGAGGAAGATAGACTTTGAAAATTTTCAATCAACACAAAGTGACAATCGACCTCAATGGGCTTTTCAATGAATGTAAATCGACGATATCTGACAAAGTCAGATGCGAACTCACTCAAATATATAAGAAATGTTGAAATTCGTCTTCAAATGAGGAAGATAGACTTTGAAAATTTTCAATCAACACAAAGTGAAAATCGACCCCAATGGGCTTAATGAATGTAAATCGACGATATCTGAAAAAGTTAGATGCAAACTCATTCAAATATATAAGAAATGTTGAAATTCGACTTCAAATGAGGAAGATAGACTTTGAAAATTTTCAATCAACACAAAGTGAGAATCGACTTCAATGGGCTTCAATGAATGTAAATCGACGATATCTGACAAAGTTAGATGCAAACTCATTCAAATATATGAGAAATGTTGAAATTCGACTTCAAATGAGGAAGATAGACTTTGAAAATTTTCAATCAACACAAAGTGACAATCGACCTCAATGGGCTTCAATGAATGTAAATCGACGATATCTGACAAAGTCAGATGCGAACTCACTCAAATATATAAGAAATGTTGAAATTCGACTTCAAATGAGGAAGATAGACTTTGAAAATTTTCAATCAACACAAAGTGAAAATCGACCCCAATGGGCTTAATGAATGTAAATCGACGATATCTGAAAAAGTTAAATGCAAACTCATTCAAATATATAAGAAATGTTGAAATTCGACTTCAAATGAGGAAGATAGACTTTGAAAATTTTCAATCAACACAAAGTGAAAATCGACTTCAATGGGCTTCAATGAATGTAAGTCGACGATATCTGACAAAGTTAGATGCAAACTCATTCAAATATATGAGAAATGTTAAAATTCGACTTCAAATGAGGAAGATAGACTTTGAAAACTTTCAATAAACACAATGTGAAAATCGACCTCAATGGGCTTCAATGAATGTAAATTGACGATATCTGATAAAGTTAGATGCGAACTCATTTAAATATATAAGAAATTTTGAAATTCGACACCAAATGAGGAAGATAGATTTTGAAAATTTTCAATCAACACAAAGTGAGAATCGACTTCAATGGGCTTCAATGAATGTAAATCGACGATATCTGACAAAGTTAGATGCAAACTCATTCAAATATATAAGAAATGTTGAAATTCGACTTCAAATGAGGAAGATAGACTTTGAAAATTTTCAATAAACACAAAGTGACAATCGACTTCAATGGGCTTCAATGGATGTTAATCGACGATATCTGAAAAAGTCAGATGCGAACTCACTCAAATATATGAGAAATGTTGGAATTCGACTTCAAACGAGGAAGATAGACTTTGAAAATTTTCAATCAACACAAAGTGAGAATCGACTTTAAATGGGCTTCAATGAATGTAAATCGACGATATCTGACAAAGTTAGATGCAAACTCATTCAAATATATGAGAAATGTTGAAATTCGACTTCAAATGAGGAAGATAGACTTTGAAAATTTTCAATAAACACAAAGTGAGAATCGACTTCAATGGGCTTCAATGAATGTAAATCGACGATATCTGACAAAGTTAGATGCAAACTAATTCAAATATATGAGAAAAGTTAAAATTCGACTTCAAATGAGGAAGATAGACCTTGAAAATTTTCAATCAACACAAAGTGACAATCGACCCCAATGGGCTTAATGAATGTAAATCGACGATATCTGAAAAAGTGAGATGCGAACTCACTCAAATATATAAGAAATGTTGAAATTCGACTTCAAATGAGGAAGATAGACTTTGGAAATTTTCAATAAACACAAAGTGAGAATCGACTTCAATGGGCTTCATTGAATGTAAATCGACGATATCTGACAAAGTTAGATGGAAACTCATTCAAATATATAAGAAATGTTGAAATTCGACTTCAAATGAGGAAGATAGACTTTGAAAATTTTCAATTAACACAAAGTGAGAATCGACTTCAATGGGCTTCAATGAATGTAAATCGACGATATCTGACAAAGTTAGATGCAAACTCATTCAAATATATAAGAAATGTTGAAATTCGACTTCAAATGAGGAAGATAGACTTTGAAAATTTTCAATAAACACAAAGTGACAATCGACTTCAATGGTCTTCAATGGATGTTAATCGACGATATCTGATAAAGTCAGATGCGAACTCACTCAAATATATGAGAAATGTTGGAATTCGACTTCAAACGAGGAAGATAGACTTTGAAAATTTTCAATCGACACAAAGTGAGAATCGACTTAAATGGGCTTCAATGAATGTAAATCGACGATATCTGACAAAGTTAGATGCAAACTCATTCAAATATATGAGAAATATTGAAATTCGACTTCAAATGAGGAAGATAGACTTTGAAAATTTTCAATAAACACAAAGTGAGAATCGACTTCAATGGGCTTCAATGAATGTAAATCGACGATATCTGACAAAGTTAGATGCAAACTCATTCAAATATATGAGAAATGTTGAAATTCGACATCAAATGGGGAAGATAGACTTTGAAAATTTTCAATCAACACAAAGTGAGAATCGACTTCAATGGGCTTCAATGAATGTAAATCGACGATATCTGACAAAGTTAGATGCAAACTCATTCAAATATATGAGAAATGTTGAAATTCGATTTCAAATGAGGAAGATAGACTTTGAAAATTTTCAATAAACACAAAGTGAGAATCGACTTCAATGGGCTTCAATGAATGTAAATCGACGATATCTGACAAAGTTAGATGCAAACTCATTCAAATATATGAGAAAAGTTAAAATTCGACTTCAAATGAGGAAGATAGACCTTGAAAATTTTCAATCAACACAAAGTGACAAATCGACCTCAATGGGCTTCAATGAATGTAAATCGACGATATCTGACAAAGTCAGATGCGAACTCACTCAAATAGATAAGAAATGTTGAAATTCGACTTCAAATGAGGAAGATAGACTTTGAAAATTTTCAATCAACACAAAGTGACAATCGACCCCAATGGGCTTAATGAATGTAAATCGACGATATCTGAAAAAGTCAGATGCGAACTCACTCAAATATATAAGAAATGTTGAAATTCGACTTCAAATGAGGAAGATAGACTTTGAAAATTTTCAATCAACACAAAGTGACAATCGACCCCAATGGGCTTAATGAATGTAAATCGACGATATCTGACAAAGTTAGATGCAAACTCACTCAAATATATAAGAAATGTTGAAATTCGTTTTCAAATGAGGAAGATAGACTTTGAAAATTTTCAATCAACACAAAGTGACAATCGACCTCAATGGGCTTCAATGATTGTAAATCGACGATATCTGACAAAGTTAGATGCAAACTCATTCAAATATATAAGAAATGTTGAAATTCGACTTCAAATGAGGAAGATAGACTTTGAAAATTTTCAATAAACACAAAGTGACAATCGACTTCAATGGGCTTCAATGGATGTTAATCGACGATATCTGATAAAGTCAGATGCGAACTCACTCAAATATATGAGAAATGTTGAAATTCGACTTCAAACGAGGAAGATAGACTTTGAAAATTTTCAATCAACACAAAGTGAGAATCGACTTCAATGGGCTTCAATGAATGTAAATCGACGATATCTGACAAAGTTAGATGCAAACTCAATCAAATATATGAGAAATGTTGAAATTCGACTTCAAATGAGGAAGATAGACTTTGAAAATTTTCAATAAACACAAAGTGAGAATCGACTTCAATGGGCTTCAATGGATGTTAATCGACGATATCTGACAAAGTCAGATGCGAACTCACTCAAATAGATAAGAAATGTTGAAATTCGACTTCAAATGAGGAAGATAAACTTTGAAAATTTTCAATCAACACAAAGTGACAATCGACCCCAACGGGCTTAATGAATGCAAATCGACGATATCTGAAAAAGTTAGACGCAAACTCATTCAAATATATAAGAAATGTTGAAATTCGACTTAAAATGAGGAAGATAGACCTTGAAAATTTTCAATCAACACAAAGTGAGAATCGACTTCAATGGGCTTCAATGAATGTGAATCGACGATATCTGACAAAGTTAGATGCAAACTCATTCAAATATATGAGAAATGTTGAAATTCGACTTCAAATGAGGAAGATAGACTTTGAAAATTTTCAATCAACACAAAGTGACAATCGACCTCAATGGGCTTCAATGAATGTAAATCGACGATATCTGACAAAGTCAGATGCGAACTCACTCAAATATATAAGAAATGTTGAAATTCGACTTCAAATGAGGAAGATAGACTTTGAAAATTTTCAATCAACACAAAGTGAAAATCGACCCCAATGGGCTTAATGAATGTAAATCGACGATATCTGAAAAAGTTAGATGCAAACTCATTCAAATATATAAGAAATGTTGAAATTCGACTTCAAATGAGGAAGATAGACTTTGAAAATTTTCAATCAACACAAAGTGAGAATCGACTTCGATGGGCTTCAATGAATGTAAATCGACGATATCTGACAAAGTCAGATGCGAACTCACTCAAATATATAAGAAATGTTGAAATTCGACTTCAAATGAGGAAGATAGACTTTGAAAATTTTCAATCAACACAAAGTGAAAATCGACCCCAATGGGCTTCAATGAATGTAAGTCGACGATATCTGACAAAGTTAGATGCAAACTCATTCAAATATATGAGAAATGTTAAAATTCGACTTCAAATGAGGAAGATAGACTTTGAAAATTTTCAATCAACACAAAGTGACAATCGACCCCAATGGGCTTAATGAATGTAAATCGACGATATCTGAAAAAGTTAGATGCAAACTCATTCAAATATATAAGAAATGTTGAAATTCGACTTCAAATGAGGAAGATAGACTTTGAAAATTTTCAATCAACACAAAGTGAGAATCGACTTCAATGGGCTTCAATGAATGTAAATCGACGATATCTGACAAAGTTAGATGCAAACTCATTCAAATATATGAGAAATGTTGAAATTCGACTTCAAATGGGGAAGATAGACTTTGAAAATTTTCAATCAACACAAAGTGACAATCGACCTCAATGGGCTTCAATGAATGTAAATCGACGATATCTGACAAAGTCAGATGCGAACTCACTCAAATATATAAGAAATGTTGAAATTCGACTTCAAATGAGGAAGATAGACTTTGAAAACTTTCAATCAACACAAAGTGACAATCGACCTCAATGGGCTTCAATGAATGTAAATCGACGATATCTGACAAAGTCAGATGCGAACTCACTCAAATATATAAGAAATGTTGAAATTCGACTTCAAATGAGGAAGATAGACTTTGAAAATTTTCAATCAACACAAAGTGACAATCCACCTCAATGGGCTTTTCAATGAATGTAAATCGACGATATCTGACAAAGTCAGATGCGAACTCACTCAAATATATAAGAAATGTTGAAATTCGTCTTCAAATGAGGAAGATAGACTTTGAAAATTTTCAATCAACACAAAGTGAAAATCGACCCCAATGGGCTTAATGAATGTAAATCGACGATATCTGAAAAAGTTAGATGCAAACTCATTGAAATATATAAGAAATGTTGAAATTCGACTTCAAATGAGGAAGATAGACTTTGAAAATTTTCAATCAACACAAAGTGAGAATCGACTTCAATGGGCTTCAATGAATGTAAATCGACGATATCTGACAAAGTTAGATGCAAACTCATTCAAATATATGAGAAATGTTGAAATTCGACTTCAAATGAGGATGATAGACTTTGAAAATTTTCAATCAACACAAAGTGACAATCGACCTCAATGGGCTTTTCAGTGAATGTAAATCGACGATATCTGACAAAGTCAGATGTGAACTCATTCAAATATATAAGAAATGTTAAAATTCGACTTCAAATGAGGAAGATAGACTTTGAAAATTTTCAATAAACACAAAGTCACAATCGACTTCAATGGGCTTCAATGAATGTAAATCGACGATATCTGACAAAGTTAGATGCAAACTCATTCAAATATATGAGAAATGTTGAAATTCGACTTCAAATGAGGAAGATAGACTTTGAAAATTTTCAATCAACACAAAGTGACAATCGACCTCAATGGGCTTTTCAGTGAATGTGAATCGACGATATCTGACAAAGTCACATGCGAACTCACTCAAATATATAAGTAATGTTGAAATTCAACTTCAAATGAGGAAGATAGACTTTGAAAATTTTCAATCCACACAAAGTGACAATCGACCTCAATGGGCTTTTCAGTGAATGTAAATCGACGATATCTGACAAAGTCAGATGCGAACTCATTCAAATATATAAGAAATGTTAAAATTCGACTTCAAATGAAAAAGATAGACTTTGAAAATTTTCAATAAACACAAAGTGACAATCGACTTCAATGGGCTTCAATGAATGTCAATCGACGATATCTGACAAAGTTAGATGCAAACTCATTCAAATATATGAGAAATGTTGAAACTCGACTTCAAATGAGGAAGATAGACTTTGAAAATTTTCAATCGACACAAAGTGACAATCGACCTCAATGGGCTTCAATGAATGTGAATCGACGATATCTGACAAAGTTAGATGCAAACTCATTCAAATATATGAGAAATGTTGAAACTCGACTTCAAATGAGGAAGATAGACTTTGAAAATTTTCAATCGACACAAAGTGACAATCGACCTCAATGGGCTTCAATGAATGTGAATCGACGATATCTGACAAAGTTAGATGCAAACTCATTCAAATATATGAGAAATGTTGAAACTCGACTTCAAATGAGGAAGATAGACTTTGAAAATTTTCAATCGACACAAAGTGACAATCGACCTCAATGGGCTTCAATGAATGTAAATCGACGATATCTGACAAAGTTAGATGCAAACTCAATCAAATATATGAGAAATGTTGAAATTCGACTTCAAATGAGGAAGATAGACTTTGAAAATTTTCAATAAACACAAAGTGAGAATCGACTTCAATGGGCTTCAATGGATGTTAATCGACGATATCTGACAAAGTCAGATGCGAACTCACTCAAATAGATAAGAAATGTTGAAATTCGACTTCAAATGAGGAAGATAAACTTTGAAAATTTTCAATCAACACAAAGTGACAATCGACCCCAATGGGCTTAATGAATGCAAATCGACGATATCTGAAAAAGTTAGACGCAAACTCATTCAAATATATAAGAAATGTTGAAATTCGACTTAAAATGAGGAAGATAGACCTTGAAAATTTTCAATCAACACAAAGTGAGAATCGACTTCAATGGGCTTCAATGAATGTGAATCGACGATATCTGACAAAGTTAGATGCAAACTCATTCAAATATATGAGAAATGTTGAAATTCGACTTCAAATGAGGAAGATAGACTTTGAAAATTTTCAATCAACACAAAGTGACAATCGACCTCAATGGGCTTCAATGAATGTAAATCGACGATATCTGACAAAGTCAGATGCGAACTCACTCAAATATATAAGAAATGTTGAAATTCGACTTCAAATGAGGAAGATAGACTTTGAAAATTTTCAATCAACACAAAGTGAAAATCGACCCCAATGGGCTTAATGAATGTAAATCGACGATATCTGAAAAAGTTAGATGCAAACTCATTCAAATATATAAGAAATGTTGAAATTCGACTTCAAATGAGGAAGATAGACTTTGAAAATTTTCAATCAACACAAAGTGAGAATCGACTTCGATGGGCTTCAATGAATGTAAATCGACGATATCTGACAAAGTCAGATGCGAACTCACTCAAATATATAAGAAATGTTGAAATTCGACTTCAAATGAGGAAGATAGACTTTGAAAATTTTCAATCAACACAAAGTGAAAATCGACCCCAATGGGCTTCAATGAATGTAAGTCGACGATATCTGACAAAGTTAGATGCAAACTCATTCAAATATATGAGAAATGTTAAAATTCGACTTCAAATGAGGAAGATAGACTTTGAAAATTTTCAATCAACACAAAGTGACAATCGACCCCAATGGGCTTAATGAATGTAAATCGACGATATCTGAAAAAGTTAGATGCAAACTCATTCAAATATATAAGAAATGTTGAAATTCGACTTCAAATGAGGAAGATAGACTTTGAAAATTTTCAATCAACACAAAGTGAGAATCGACTTCAATGGGCTTCAATGAATGTAAATCGACGATATCTGACAAAGTTAGATGCAAACTCATTCAAATATATGAGAAATGTTGAAATTCGACTTCAAATGGGGAAGATAGACTTTGAAAATTTTCAATCAACACAAAGTGACAATCGACCTCAATGGGCTTCAATGAATGTAAATCGACGATATCTGACAAAGTCAGATGCGAACTCACTCAAATATATAAGAAATGTTGAAATTCGACTTCAAATGAGGAAGATAGACTTTGAAAACTTTCAATCAACACAAAGTGACAATCGACCTCAATGGGCTTCAATGAATGTAAATCGACGATATCTGACAAAGTCAGATGCGAACTCACTCAAATATATAAGAAATGTTGAAATTCGACTTCAAATGAGGAAGATAGACTTTGAAAATTTTCAATCAACACAAAGTGACAATCGACCTCAATGGGCTTTTCAATGAATGTAAATCGACGATATCTGACAAAGTCAGATGCGAACTCACTCAAATATATAAGAAATGTTGAAATTCGTCTTCAAATGAGGAAGATAGACTTTGAAAATTTTCAATCAACACAAAGTGAAAATCGACCCCAATGGGCTTAATGAATGTAAATCGACGATATCTGAAAAAGTTAGATGCAAACTCATTCAAATATATAAGAAATGTTGAAATTCGACTTCAAATGAGGAAGATAGACTTTGAAAATTTTCAATCAACACAAAGTGAGAATCGACTTCAATGGGCTTCAATGAATGTAAATCGACGATATCTGACAAAGTTAGATGCAAACTCATTCAAATATATGAGAAATGTTGAAATTCGACTTCAAATGAGGATGATAGACTTTGAAAATTTTCAATAAACACAAAGTGACAATCGACCTCAATGGGCTTCAATGATTGTAAATCGACGATATCTGACATAGTTAGATGCAAACCCATTCAAATATATGAGAAATGTTGAAATTCGACTTCAAATGAGGAAGATAGACTTTGAAAATTTTCAATAAACACAAAGTGACAATCGACTTCAATGGGCTTCAATGAATGTAAATCGACGATATCTGACAAAGTTAGATGCAAACTCATTCAAATATATGAGAAATGTTGAAATTCGACTTCAAATGAGGATGATAGACTTTGAAAATTTTCAATCAACACAAAGTGACAATCGACCTCAATGGGCTTTTCAGTGAATGTAAATCGACGATATCTGACAAAGTCAGATGTGAACTCATTCAAATATATAAGAAATGTTAAAATTCGACTTCAAATGAGGAAGATAGACTTTGAAAATTTTCAATAAACACAAAGTCACAATCGACTTCAATGGGCTTCAATGAATGTAAATTGACGATATCTGACAAAGTTAGATGCAAACTCATTCAAATATATGAGAAATGTTGAAATTCGACTTCAAATGAGGAAGATAGACTTTGAAAATTTTCAATCAACACAAAGTGACAATCGACCTCAATGGGCTTTTCAGTGAATGTGAATCGACGATATCTGACAAAGTCACATGCGAACTCACTCAAATATATAAGTAATGTTGAAATTCAACTTCAAATGAGGAAGATAGACTTTGAAAATTTTCAATCCACACAAAGTGACAATCGACCTCAATGGGCTTTTCAGTGAATGTAAATCGACGATATCTGACAAAGTCAGATGCGAACTCATTCAAATATATAAGAAATGTTAAAATTCGACTTCAAATGAAAAAGATAGACTTTGAAAATTTTCAATAAACACAAAGTGACAATCGACTTCAATGGGCTTCAATGAATGTAAATCGACGATATCTGACAAAGTTAGATGCAAACTCATTCAAATATATGAGAAATGTTGAAACTCGACTTCAAATGAGGAAGATAGACTTTGAAAATTTTCAATCGACACAAAGTGACAATCGACCTCAATGGGCTTCAATGAATGTGAATCGACGATATCTGACAAAGTCACATGCGAACTCACTCAAATATATAAGTAATGTTGAAATTCGACTTCAAATGAGGAAGATAGACTTTGAAAATTTTCAATCAACACAAAGTGAGAATCGACTTCAATGGGCTTCAATGAATGTAAATCGACGATATCTGACAAAGTTAGATGCAAACTCATTCAAATATATGAGAAATGTTGAAATTCGACTTCAAATGAGGAAGATAGACTTTGAAAATTTTCAATCGACACAAAGTGACAATCGACCTCAATGGGCTTCAATGAATGTGAATCGACGATATCTGACAAAGTCACATGCGAACTCACTCAAATATATGAGTAATGTTGAAATTCGACTTCAAATGAGGAAGATAGACTTTGAAAATTTTCAATCAACACAAAGTGACAATCGACCCCAATGGGCTTAATGAATGTAAATCGACGATATCTGAAAAAGTTCGATGCAAACTCATTCAAATATATAAGAAATGTTGAAATTCGACTTCAAATGAGGAAGATAGACTTTGAAAATTTTCAATCAACACAAAGTGAGAATCGACTTCAATGGGCTTCAATGAATGTAAATCGACGATATCTGACAAAGTTAGATGCAAACTCACTCAAATATATAAGAAATGTTGAAATTCGACTTCAAATGAGGAAGATAGACTTTGAAAATTTTCAATCAACACAAAGTGACAATCGACCCCAATGGCCTCAATGAATGTAAATCGACGATATCTGAAAAAGTTAGATGTAAACTCATTCAAATATATAAGAAATGTTGAAATTCGACTTCAAATGAGGAAGATAGACTTTGAAAATTTTCAATCAACACAAAGTGACAATCGACCTCAATGTGCTTCAATGAATGTGAATCGACGATATCCGACAAAGTCAGATGCAAACTCATTCAAATATATAAGAAATGTTGGAATTCGACTTCAAATGAGGAAGATAGACTTTGAAAATTTTCAATAAACACAAAGTGACAATCGACTTCAATGGGCTTCAATGGATGTTAATCGACGATATCTGACAAAGTCAGATGCGAACTCACTCAAATATATGAGAAATGTTGAAATTCGACTTCAAATGAGGAAGATAGACTTTGAAAATTTTCAATCAACACAAAGTGACAATCGACCTCAATGTGCTTCAATGAATGTGAATCGACGATATCCGACAAAGTCAGATGCAAACTCATTCAAATATATAAGAAATGTTGGAATTCGACTTCAAATGAGGAAGATAGACTTTGAAAATTTTCAATAAACACAAAGTGACAATCGACTTCAATGGGCTTCAATGAATGTAAATCGACGATATCTGACATAGTTAGATGCAAACTCATTCAAATATATGAGAAATGTTGAAATTCGTCTTCAAATGAGGAAGATAGACTTTGAAAATTTTCAATCAACACAAAGTGACAATCGACCTCAATGGGCTTTTCAATAAATGTAAATCGACGATATCTGACAAAGTCAGATGCGAACTCATTCAAATATATAAGAAATGTTAAAATCGACTTCAAATGAGGAAGATAGACTTTGAAAATTTTCAATAAACACAAAGTGACAATCGACTTCAATGGGCTTCAATGAATGTGAATCGACGATATCTGACAAAGTCACATGCGAACTCACTCAAATATATAAGTAAGGTTGAAATTCGACTGCAAATGAGGAAGATAGACTTTGAAAATTTTCAATCAACACAAAGTGACAATCCACCCCAATGGGCTTAATGAATGTAAATCGACGATATCTGAAAAAGTTCGATGCAAACTCATTCAAATATATAAGAAATGTTGAAATTCGACTTCAAATGAGGAAGATAGACTTTGAAAATTTTCAATCAACACAAAGTGAGAATCGACTTCAATGGGCTTCAATGAATGTAAATCGACGATATCTGACAAAGTTAGATGCAAACTCATTCAAATATATGAGAAATGTTGAAATTCGACTACAAATGAGGAAGATAGACTTTGAAAATTTTCAATCGACACAAAGTGACAATCGACCTCAATGGGCTTCAATGAATGTGAATCGACGATATCTGACAAAGTCACATGCGAACTCACTCAAATATATAAGTAATGTTGAAATTCGACTTCAAATGAGGAAGATAGACTTTGAAAATTTTCAATCAACACAAAGTGACAATCGACCCCAATGGGCTTAATGAAGTAAATCGACGATATCTGAAAAAGTTCGATGCAAACTCATTCAAATATATAAGAAATGTTGAAATTCGACTTCAAATGAGGAAGATTGACTTTGAAAATTTTCAATCAACACAAAGTGAGAATCGACTTCAATGGGCTTCAATGAATGTAAATCGACGATATCTGACAAAGTTAGATGCAAACTCATTCAAATATATGAGAAATGTTAAAATTCGACTTCAAATGAGGAAGATAGACTTTGAAAATTTTCAATAAACAAAGTGAAAATCGACCTCAATGGGCTTCAATGAATGTAAATCGACGATATCTGATAAAGTTAGATGCGAACTCATTTAAATATATAAGAAATGTTGAATTTCGACTTCAAATGAGGAAGATAGACTTTGAAAATTTTCAATCAACACAAAGTGAGAATCGACTTCAATGGGCTTCAATGAATGTAAATCGACGATATCTGACAAAGTTAGATGCAAACTCATTCAAATATATGAGAAATGTTAAAATTCGACATCAAATGAGGAAGATAGACCTTGAAAATTTTCAATAAACACAAAGTGACAATCGACTTCAATGGGCTTCAATGGATGTTAATCGACGATATCTGACAAAGTCAGATGCGAACTCACTCAAATATATGAGAAATGTTGAAATTCGACTTCAAATGAGGAAGATAGACTTTGAAAATTTTCAATCAACACAAAGTGACAATCGACCTCAATGTGCTTCAATGAATGTGAATCGACGATATCCGACAAAGTCAGATGCAAACTCATTCAAATATATAAGAAATGTTGGAATTCGACTTCAAATGAGGAAGATAGACTTTGAAAATTTTCAATAAACACAAAGTGACAATCGACTTCAATGGGCTTCAATGAATGTAAATCGACGATATCTGACATAGTTAGATGCAAACTCATTCAAATATATGAGAAATGTTGAAATTCGTCTTCAAATGAGGAAGATAGACTTTGAAAATTTTCAATCAACACAAAGTGACAATCGACCCCAATGGGCTTAATGAAGTAAATCGACGATATCTGAAAAAGTTCGATGCAAACTCATTCAAATATATAAGAAATGTTGAAATTCGACTTCAAATGAGGAAGATTGACTTTGAAAATTTTCAATCAACACAAAGTGAGAATCGACTTCAATGGGCTTCAATGAATGTAAATCGACGATATCTGACAAAGTTAGATGCAAACTCACTCAAATATATAAGAAATGTTGAAATTCGACTTCAAATGAGGAAGATAGACTTTGAAAATTTTCAATCAACACAAAGTGACAATCGACCTCAATGTGCTTCAATGATTGTAAATCGACGATATCTGACAAAGTCAGATGCGAACTCATTCAAATATATAAGAAATGTTGAAATTCGACTTCAAATGAGGAAGATAGACTTTGAAAATTTTCAATAAACACAAAGTGACAATCGACCCCAATGGCCTCAATGAATGTAAATCGACGATATCTGAAAAAGTTAGATGCAAACTCATTCAAATATATAAGAAATGTTGAATTTCGACTTCAAATGAGGAAGATAGACTTTGAAAATTTTCAATCAACACAAAGTGAGAATCGACTTCAATGAGCTTCAATGAATGTAAATCGACGATATCTGACAAAGTTAGATGCAAACTCATTCAAATATATAAGGAATGTTGAAATTAGACTTCAAATGAGGAAGATAGACTTTGAAAATTTTCAATAAACACAAAGTGACAATCGACTTCAATGGGCTTCAATGGATGTTAATCGACGATATCTCACAAAGTCAGATGCGAACTCACTCAAATATATGAGAAATATTGAAATTCGACTTCAAATGAGGAAGATACACTTTGAAAATTTTCAATCAACACAAAGTGAGAATCGACTTCAATGGGCTTCAATGAATGTAAATCGACGATATCTGACAAAGTTAGATGCAAACTCATTCAAATATATGAGAAATGTTAAAATTCGACTTCAAATGAGGAAGATAGACTTTGAAAATTTTCAATAAACAAAGTGAAAATCGACCTCAATGGGCTTCAATGAATGTAAATCGACGATATCTGACAAAGTTAGATGCAAACTCATTCAAATATATGAGAAATGTTAAAATTCGACATCAAATGAGGAAGATAGACCTTGAAGATTTTCAATAAACACAAAGTGACAATCGACTTCAATGGGCTTCAATGGATGTTAATCGACGATATCTGACAAAGTCAGATGCGAACTCACTCAAATATATGAGAAATGTTGAAATTCGACTTCAAATGAGGAAGATAGACTTTGAAAATTTTCAATCAACACAAAGTGACAATCGACCTCAAGTGCTTCAATGAATGTGAATCGACGATATCCGACAAAGTCAGATGCAAATTCATTCAAATATATAAGAAATGTTGGAATTCGACTTCAAATGAGGAAGATAGACTTTGAAAATTTTCAATAAACACAAAGTGACAATCGACTTCAATGGGCTTCAATGAATGTAAATCGACGATATCTGACAAAGTTAGATGCAAACTCATTCAAATATATGAGAAATGTTGAAATTCGACTTCAAATGAGGAAGATAGACTTTGAAAATTTTCAATCAACACAAAGTGACAATCGACCTCAATGGGCTTTTCAATAAATGTAAATCGACGATATCTGACAAAGTCAGATGCGAACTCATTCAAATATATAAGAAATGTTAAAATCGACTTCAAATGAGGAAGATAGACTTTGAAAATTTTCAATAAACACAAAGTGACAATCGACTTCAATGGGCTTCAATGAATGTAAATCGACGATATCTGACAAAGTTAGATGCAAACTCATTCAAATATATGAGAAATGTTGAAATTCGACTTCAAATGAGGAAGATAGACTTTGAAAATTTTCAATCAACACAAAGTGACAATCGACCTCAATGGGCTTCAATGAATGTGAATCGACGATATCTGACAAAGTCAGATGCGAACTCACTCAAATATATAAGAAATGTTGAAATTCGACTTCAAATGAGGAAGATAGACTTTGAAAATTTTCAATAAACACAAAGTGACAATCGACTTCAATGGGCTTCAATGAATGTAAATCGACGATATCTGACAAAGTTAGATGCAAACTCATTCAAATATATGAGAAATGTTGAAATTCGACTTCAAATGAGGAAGATAGACTTTGAAAATTTTCAATCGACACAAAGTGACAATCGACCTCAATGGGCTTCAATGAATGTGAATCGACGATATCTGACAAAGTCAGATGCGAACTCATTCAAATATATAAGTAATGTTGAAATTCGACTTCAAATGAGGAAGATAGACTTTGAAAATTTTCAATCAACACAAAGTGACAATCGACCCCAATGGGCTTAATGAATGTAAATCGACGATATCTGACAAAGTTAGATGCAAACTCATTCAAATATATGAGAAATGTTGAAATTCGACTTCAAATGAGGAAGATAGACTTTGAAAATTTTCAATCAACACAAAGTGACAATCGACCTCAATGGGCTTCAATGAATGTGAATCGACGATATCCGACAAAGTCAGATGCAAACTCATTCAAATATATAAGAAATGTTGGAATTCGACTTCAAATGAGGAAGATAGACTTTGAAAATTTTCAATAAACACAAAGTGACAATCGACTTCAATGGGCTTCAATGAATGTAAATCGACGATATCTGACATAGTTAGATGCAAACTCATTCAAATATATGAGAAATGTTGAAATTCGACTTCAAATGAGGAAGATAGACTTTGAAAATTTTCAATAAACACAAAGTGACAATCGACCTCAATGGGCTTTTCAATAAATGTAAATCGACGATATCTGACAAAGTCAGATGCGAACTCATTCAAATATATAAGAAATGTTAAAATCGACTTCAAATGAGGAAGATAGACTTTGAAAATTTTCAATAAACACAAAGTGACAATCGACTTCAATGGGCTTCAATGAATGTGAATCGACGATATCTGACAAAGTCACATGCGAACTCACTCAAATATATAAGTAAGGTTGAAATTCGACTGCAAATGAGGAAGATAGACTTTGAAAATTTTCAATCAACACAAAGTGACAATCCACCCCAATGGGCTTAATGAATGTAAATCGACGATATCTGAAAAAGTTCGATGCAAACTCATTCAAATATATAAGAAATGTTGAAATTCGACTTCAAATGAGGAAGATAGACTTTGAAAATTTTCAATCAACACAAAGTGAGAATCGACTTCAATGGGCTTCAATGAATGTAAATCGACGATATCTGACAAAGTTAGATGCAAACTCATTCAAATATATGAGAAATGTTAAAATTCGACTTCAAATGAGGAAGATAGACTTTGAAAATTTTCAATAAACAAAGTGAAAATCGACCTCAATGGGCTTCAATGAATGTAAATCGACGATATCTGATAAAGTTAGATGCGAACTCATTTAAATATATAAGAAATGTTGAATTTCGACTTCAAATGAGGAAGATAGACTTTGAAAATTTTCAATCAACACAAAGTGAGAATCGACTTCAATGGGCTTCAATGAATGTAAATCGACGATATCTGACAAAGTTAGATGCAAACTCATTCAAATATATGAGAAATGTTAAAATTCGACATCAAATGAGGAAGATAGACCTTGAAAATTTTCAATAAACACAAAGTGACAATCGACTTCAATGGGCTTCAATGGATGTTAATCGACGATATCTGACAAAGTCAGATGCGAACTCACTCAAATATATGAGAAATGTTGAAATTCGACTTCAAATGAGGAAGATAGACTTTGAAAATTTTCAATCAACACAAAGTGACAATCGACCTCAATGTGCTTCAATGAATGTGAATCGACGATATCCGACAAAGTCAGATGCAAACTCATTCAAATATATAAGAAATGTTGGAATTCGACTTCAAATGAGGAAGATAGACTTTGAAAATTTTCAATAAACACAAAGTGACAATCGACTTCAATGGGCTTCAATGAATGTAAATCGACGATATCTGACATAGTTAGATGCAAACTCATTCAAATATATGAGAAATGTTGAAATTCGTCTTCAAATGAGGAAGATAGACTTTGAAAATTTTCA
Organism: Diorhabda sublineata; assembly: GCF_026230105.1. Classification (NCBI taxonomy): domain Eukaryota; kingdom Metazoa; phylum Arthropoda; class Insecta; order Coleoptera; family Chrysomelidae; genus Diorhabda; species Diorhabda sublineata. The sequence goes on along the minus strand of NC_079479.1, from coordinate 17,871,757 downwards.
ATCAACACAAAGTGACAATCGACCTCAATGGGCTTTTCAATAAATGTAAATCGACGATATCTGACAAAGTCAGATGCGAACTCATTCAAATATATAAGAAATGTTAAAATCGACTTCAAATGAGGAAGATAGACTTTGAAAATTTTCAATAAACACAAAGTGACAATCGACTTCAATGGGCTTCAATGAATGTAAATCGACGATATCCGACAAAGTCAGATGCAAACTCATTCAAATATATAAGAAATGTTGGAATTCGACTTCAAATGAGGAAGATAGACTTTGAAAATTTTCAATCAACACAAAGTGAGAATCGACTTCAATGGGCTTCAATGAATGTAAATCGACGATATCTGACAAAGTTAGATGCAAACTCATTCAAATATATGAGAAATGTTAAAATTCGACTTCAAATGAGGAAGATAGACTTTGAAAATTTTCAATAAACAAAGTGAAAATCGACCTCAATGGGCTTCAATGAATGTAAATCGACGATATCTGATAAAGTTAGATGCGAACTCATTTAAATATATAAGAAATGTTGAATTTCGACTTCAAATGAGGAAGATAGACTTTGAAAATTTTCAATCAACACAAAGTGAGAATCGACTTCAATGGGCTTCAATGAATGTAAATCGACGATATCTGACAAAGTTAGATGCAAACTCATTCAAATATATGAGAAATGTTAAAATTCGACATCAAATGAGGAAGATAGACCTTGAAAATTTTCAATAAACACAAAGTGACAATCGACTTCAATGGGCTTCAATGGATGTTAATCGACGATATCTGACAAAGTCAGATGCGAACTCACTCAAATATATGAGAAATGTTGAAATTCGACTTCAAATGAGGAAGATAGACTTTGAAAATTTTCAATCAACACAAAGTGACAATCGACCTCAATGTGCTTCAATGAATGTGAATCGACGATATCCGACAAAGTCAGATGCAAACTCATTCAAATATATAAGAAATGTTGGAATTCGACTTCAAATGAGGAAGATAGACTTTGAAAATTTTCAATAAACACAAAGTGACAATCGACTTCAATGGGCTTCAATGAATGTAAATCGACGATATCTGACATAGTTAGATGCAAACTCATTCAAATATATGAGAAATGTTGAAATTCGTCTTCAAATGAGGAAGATAGACTTTGAAAATTTTCAATCAACACAAAGTGACAATCGACCTCAATGGGCTTTTCAATAAATGTAAATCGACGATATCTGACAAAGTCAGATGCGAACTCATTCAAATATATAAGAAATGTTAAAATCGACTTCAAATGAGGAAGATAGACTTTGAAAATTTTCAATAAACACAAAGTGACAATCGACTTCAATGGGCTTCAATGAATGTAAATCGACGATATCTGACATAGTTAGATGCAAACTCATTCAAATATATGAGAAATGTTGAAATTCGTCTTCAAATGAGGAAGATAGACTTTGAAAATTTTCAATCAACACAAAGTGACAATCGACCTCAATGGGCTTTTCAATAAATGTAAATCGACGATATCTGACAAAGTCAGATGCGAACTCATTCAAATATATAAGAAATGTTAAAATCGACTTCAAATGAGGAAGATAGACTTTGAAAATTTTCAATCAACACAAAGTGAGAATCGACTTCAATGGGCTTCAATGAATGTAAATCGACGATATCTGACAAAGTTAGATGCAAACTCACTCAAATATATAAGAAATGTTGAAATTCGACTTCAAATGAGGAAGATAGACTTTGAAAATTTTCAATCAACACAAAGTGACAATCGACCTCAATGTGCTTCAATGATTGTAAATCGACGATATCTGACAAAGTCAGATGCGAACTCATTCAAATATATAAGAAATGTTGAAATTCGACTTCAAATGAGGAAGATAGACTTTGAAAATTTTCAATAAACACAAAGTGACAATCGACCCCAATGGCCTCAATGAATGTAAATCGACGATATCTGAAAAAGTTAGATGCAAACTCATTCAAATATATAAGAAATGTTGAATTTCGACTTCAAATGAGGAAGATAGACTTTGAAAATTTTCAATCAACACAAAGTGAGAATCGACTTCAATGAGCTTCAATGAATGTAAATCGACGATATCTGACAAAGTTAGATGCAAACTCATTCAAATATATAAGGAATGTTGAAATTAGACTTCAAATGAGGAAGATAGACTTTGAAAATTTTCAATAAACACAAAGTGACAATCGACTTCAATGGGCTTCAATGGATGTTAATCGACGATATCTGACAAAGTCAGATGCGAACTCACTCAAATATATGAGAAATGTTGAAATTCGACTTCAAATGAGGAAGATACACTTTGAAAATTTTCAATCAACACAAAGTGAGAATCGACTTCAATGGGCTTCAATGAATGTAAATCGACGATATCTGACAAAGTTAGATGCAAACTCATTCAAATATATGAGAAATGTTAAAATTCGACTTCAAATGAGGAAGATAGACTTTGAAAATTTTCAATAAACAAAGTGAAAATCGACCTCAATGGGCTTCAATGAATGTAAATCGACGATATCTGACAAAGTTAGATGCAAACTCATTCAAATATATGAGAAATGTTGAAATTCGACATCAAATGAGGAAGATAGACCTTGAAAATTTTCAATAAACACAAAGTGACAATCGACTTCAATGGGCTTCAATGGATGTTAATCGACGATATCTGACAAAGTCAGATGCGAACTCACTCAAATATATGAGAAATGTTGAAATTCGACTTCAAATGAGGAAGATAGACTTTGAAAATTTTCAATCAACACAAAGTGACAATCGACCTCAAGTGCTTCAATGAATGTGAATCGACGATATCCGACAAAGTCAGATGCAAATTCATTCAAATATATAAGAAATGTTGGAATTCGACTTCAAATGAGGAAGATAGACTTTGAAAATTTTCAATAAACACAAAGTGACAATCGACTTCAATGGGCTTCAATGAATGTAAATCGACGATATCTGACAAAGTTAGATGCAAACTCATTCAAATATATGAGAAATGTTGAAATTCGACTTCAAATGAGGAAGATAGACTTTGAAAATTTTCAATCAACACAAAGTGACAATCGACCTCAATGGGCTTTTCAATAAATGTAAATCGACGATATCTGACAAAGTCAGATGCGAACTCATTCAAATATATAAGAAATGTTAAAATCGACTTCAAATGAGGAAGATAGACTTTGAAAATTTTCAATAAACACAAAGTGACAATCGACTTCAATGGGCTTCAATGAATGTAAATCGACGACATCTGACAAAGTTAGATGCAAACTCATTCAAATATATGAGAAATGTTGAAATTCGACTTCAAATGAGGAATATAGACTTTGAAAATTTTCAATCAACACAAAGTGACAATCGACCTCAATGGGCTTCAATGAATGTGAATCGACGATATCTGACAAAGTCAGATGCGAACTCACTCAAATATATAAGAAATGTTGAAATTCGACTTCAAATGAGGAAAATAGACTTTGAAAATTTTCAATAAACACAAAGTGACAATCGACTTCAATGGGCTTCAATGAATGTAAATCGACGATATCTGACAAAGTTAGATGCAAACTCATTCAAATATATGAGAAATGTTGAAATTCGACTTCAAATGAGGAAGATAGACTTTGAAAATTTTCAATCGACACAAAGTGACAATCGACCTCAATGGGCTTCAATGAATGTGAATCGACGATATCTGACAAAGTCACATGCGAACTCACTCAAATATATAAGTAATGTTGAAATTCGACTTCAAATGAGGAAGATAGACTTTGAAAATTTTCAATCAACACAAAGTGACAATCGACCCCAATGGGCTTAATGAATGTAAATCGACGATATCTGAAAAAGTTCGATGCAAACTCATTCAAATATATGAGAAATGTTGAAATTCGACTTCAAATGAGGAAGATAGACTATGAAAATTTTCAATCAACACAAAGTGACAATCGACCTCAATGTGCTTCAATGATTGTAAATCGACGATATCTGACAAAGTCAGATGCGAACTCATTCAAATATATAAGAAATGTTGAAATTCGACTTCAAATGAGGAAGATAGACTTTGAAAATTTTCAATCAACACAAAGTGACAATCGACCTCAATGGGCTTCAATGAATGTAAATCGACGATATCCGACAAAGTCAGATGCGAACTCATTCAAATATATAAGAAATGTTGAAATTCGACTTCAAATGAGGAAGATAGACTTTGAAAATTTTCAATAAACACAAAGTGACAATCGACCCCAATGGCCTCAATGAATGTAAATCGACGATATCTGAAAAAGTTAGATGCAAACTCATTCAAATATATAAGAAATGTTGAATTTCGACTTCAAATGAGGAAGATAGACTTTGAAAATTTGCAATCAACACAAAGTGACAATCGACCTCAATGTGCTTCAATGATTGTAAATCGACGATATCTGACAAAGTCAGATGCGAACTCATTTAAATATATAAGAAATGTTGAAATTCGACTTCAAATGAGGAAGATAGACTTTGAAAATTTTCAATCAACACAAAGTGAGAATCGACTTCAATGAGCTTCAATGAATGTAAATCGACGATATCTGACAAAGTTAGATGCGAACTCATTCAAATATATAAGAAATGTTGAAATTAGACTTCAAATGAGGAAGATAGACTTTGAAAATTTTCAATAAACACAAAGTGACAATCGACCCCAATAGCCTCAATGAATGTAAATCGACGATATCTGAAAAAGTTAGATGCAAACTCATTCAAATATATAAGAAATGTTGAATTTCGACTTCAAATGAGGAAGATAAAACTTTGAAAATTTTCTATCAACACAAAGTGACAATCGACCTCAATGTGCTTCAATGATTGTAAATCGACGATATCTGACAAAGTCAGATGCGAACTCATTCAAATATATGAGAAATGTTGAAATTCGACTTCAAATGAGGAAGATAGACTTTGAAAATTTTCAATCAACACAAAGTGAGAATCGACTTCAATGAGCTTCAATGAATGTAAATCGACGATATCTGACAAAGTTAGATGCAAACTCATTCAAATATATAAGTAATGTTGAAATTCGACTTCAAATGAGGAAGATAGACTTTGAAAATTTTCAATAAACACAAAGTGACAATCGACCTCAATGGGCTTCAATGAATGTAAATCGACGATATCTGATAAAGTTAGATGCGAACTCATTCAAATATATGAGAAATGTTGAAATTCGACTTCAAATGAGGAAGATAGACTTTGAAAATTTTCAATCAACACAAAGTGACAATCGACCTCAATGGGCTTCAATGAATGTAAATCGACGATATCTGACAAAGTTAGATGCAAACTCATTCAAATATATGAGAAATGTTAAAATTCGACATCAAATGAGGAAGATAGACCTTGAAAATTTTCAATAAACACAAAGTGACAATCGACTTCAATGGGCTTCAATGGATGTTAATCGACGATATCTGACAAAGTCAGATGCGAACTCACTCAAATATATGAGAAATGTTGAAATTCGACTTCAAATGAGGAAGATAGACTTTGAAAATTTTCAATCAACACAAAGTGACAATCGACCTCAAGTGCTTCAATGAATGTGAATCGACGATATCCGACAAAGTCAGATGCAAACTCATTCAAATATATGAGAAATGTTGAAATTCGACTTCAAATGAGGAAGATAGACTTTGAAAATTTTCAATCAACACAAAGTGACAATCGACCTCAATGGGCTTCAATGAATGTGAATCGACGATATCTGACAAAGTCAGATGCGAACTCACTCAAATATATAAGAAATGTTGAAATTCGACTTCAAATGAGGAAGATAGACTTTGAAAATTTTCAATAAACACAAAGTGACAATCGACTTCAATGGGCTTCAATGAATGTAAATCGACGATATCTGACAAAGTTAGATGCAAACTCATTCAAATATATGAGAAATGTTGAAATTCGACTTCAAATGAGGAAGATAGACTTTGAAAATTTTCAATCGACACAAAGTGACAATCGACCTCAATGGGCTTCAATGAATGTGAATCGACGATATCTGACAAAGTCACATGCGAACTCACTCAAATATATAAGTAATGTTGAAATTCGACTTCAAATGAGGAAGATAGACTTTGAAAATTTTCAATCAACACAAAGTGACAATCGACCCCAATGGGCTTAATGAATGTAAATCGACGATATCTGAAAAAGTTCAATGCAAACTCATTCAAATATATGAGAAATGTTGAAATTCGACTTCAAATGAGGAAGATAGACTATGAAAATTTTCAATCAACACAAAGTGACAATCGACCTCAATGTGCTTCAATGATTGTAAATCGACGATATCTGACAAAGTCAGATGCGAACTCATTCAAATATATAAGAAATGTTGAAATTCGACTTCAAATGAGGAAGATAGACTTTGAAAATTTTCAATCAACACAAAGTGACAATCGACCTCAATCGGCTTCAATGAATGTAAATCGACGATATCCGACAAAGTCAGATGCGAACTCATTCAAATATATAAGAAATGTTGAAATTCGACTTCAAATGGGGAAGATAGACTTTGAAAATTTTCAATAAACACAAAGTGACAATCGACCCCAATGGCCTCAATGAATGTAAATCGACGATATCTGAAAAAGTTAGATGCAAACTCATTCAAATATATAAGAAATGTTAAATTTCGACTTCAAATGAGGAAGATAGACTTTGAAAATTTGCAATCAACACAAAGTGACAATCGACCTCAATGTGCTTCAATGATTGTAAATCGACGATATCTGACAAAGTCAGATGCGAACTCATTTAAATATATAAGAAATGTTGAAATTCGACTTCAAATGAGGAAGATAGACTTTGAAAATTTTCAATCAACACAAAGTGACAATCGACCTCAATGAGCTTCAATGAATGTAAATCGACGATATCTGACAAAGTTAGATGCAAACTCATTCAAATATATAAGAAATGTTAAAATCGACTTCAAATGAGGAAGATAGACTTTGAAAATTTTCAATAAACACAAAGTGACAATCGACTTCAATGGGCTTCAATGAATGTAAATCGACGATATCTGACAAAGTTAGATGCAAACTCATTCAAATATATGAGAAATGTTGAAATTCGACTTCAAATGAGGAAGATAGACTTTGAAAATTTTCAATCAACACAAAGTGACAATCGACCTCAATGGGCTTCAATGAATGTGAATCGACGATATCTGACAAAGTCAGATGCGAACTCACTCAAATATATAAGTAATGTTGAAATTCGACTTCAAATGAGGAAGATGAACTTTGAAAATTTTCAATCAACACAAAGTGACAATCGACCCCAATGCGCTTAATGAATGTAAATCGACTATATCTGAAAAAGTTAGATGCAAACTCATTCAAATATATAAGAAATGTTGAAATTCGACTTCAAATGAGGAAGATAGACTTTGAAAATTTTCAATCAACACAAAGTGACAATCGACCTCAATGGTCTTCAATGATTGTAAATCGACGATATCTGACAAAGTCAGATGCGAACTAATTCAAATATATAAGAAATGTTAAAATCGACTTCAAATGAGGAAGATAGACTTTGAAAATTTTCAATAAACACAAAGTGACAATCGACTTCAATGGGCTTCAATGAATGTAAATCGACGATATCTGACAAAGTTAGATGCAAACTCATTCAAATATATGAGAAATGTTGAAATTCGACTTCAAATGAGGAAGATAGACTTTGAAAATTTTCAATCAACACAAATTGAGAATCGACTTCAAAGGACTTCAATGAATGTAAATCGACGAAATCTGACAAAGTTATATGCAAACTCATTTAATTATATGAGAAATGTTGAAATTCGATTTCAAATGAGGGAGAAGGACTTTGAAAATTTTCAATCAACACAAAGTGAGAATCGACTTCAATGGGCTTCAATGAATGTAAATCGACGATATCTGACAAAGTTATATGCAAACTCATTCAAATATATAAGAAATGTTGAAATTCGACTTCAAATGAGGAAGATAGACTTTGAAAATTTTCATTCAACACAAAGTGAGAATCGACTTCAATGGGCTTCAATGAATGTAAATCGACGATATCTGGCAAAGTTAGATGCAATTCATTCAAATATATGAGAAATGTTGAAATTCGACTTCAAATGAGGAAGATAGACTTTGAAAATTTTCAATCAACACAAAGTGAGAATCGACTTCAATGGGCTTCAATGAATGTTAATCGACGATATCTGACTAAGTTATATGCAAACTCATTTAATTATATGAGAAATGTTGAAATTCGACTTCAAATGAGGAAGATAGACTTTGAAAATTTTCAATCAACACAAAGTGAGAATCGACTTCAATGGGCTTCAATGAATGTAAATCGACGATATCTGACGAAGTTAGATGCAAACTCATTCAAATATATGAGAAATGTTGAAATTCGACTTCAAATGAGGAAGATAGACTTTGAAAATTCTCAATCAACACAAAGTGACAATCGACTTCAATGGGCTTCAATGGATGTTAATCGACGATATCTGACAAAGTTATATGCAAACTCATTTAATTATATGAGAAATGTTGAAATTCGACTTCAAATGAGGGAGATAGACTTTGAAAATTTTCAATCAACACAAAGTGAGAATCGACTTCAATGGGCTCAATGAATGTAAATCGACGATATCTGAAAAAGTTAGATGCAAACTCATTCAAATATATAAGAAATGTTGAAATTCGACTTCAAATGAGGAAGAAAGACTTTGAAAATTTTCAATCAACACAAAGTGAGAATCGACTTCAATGGGCTTCAATGAATGTAAATCGACGATATCTGACAAAGTTAGATGCAAACTCATTCAAATATATGAGAAATATTAAAATTCGACTTCAAATGAGGGAGATAGACTTTGAAAATTTTCAATCGACACAAAGTGACAATCGACCTCAATGGGCTTCAATGAATGTGAATCGACGATATCTGACAAAGTCAGATGCGAACTCACTCAAATATATAAGTAATGTTGAAATTCGACTTCAAATGAGGAAGATAGACTTTGAAAATTTTCAATAAACACAAAGTGAGAATCGACTTCAATGGGCTTCAATGAATGTAAATCGACGATATCTGACAAAGTTAGATGCAAACTCATTCAAATATATGAGAAATGTTGAAATTCGACTTCAAATGAGGAAGATAGACTTTGAAAATTTTCAATCAACACAAAGTGACAATCGACCTCAATGGGCTTCAATGAATGTGAATCGACGATATCTGACAAAGTCAGATGCGAACTCACTCAAATATATAAGAAATGTTGAAATTCGACTTCAAATGAGGAAGATAGACTTTGAAAATTTTCAATCAACACAAAGTGACAATCGACCCCAATGGGCTTAATGAATGTAAATCGACGATATCTGAAAAAGTTAGATGCAATCTCATTCAAATATATAAGAAATGTTGAAATTCGACTTCAAATGAGGACGATAGACTTTGGAAATTTTCAATCAACACAAAGTGAGAATCGACTTCAGTGGGCTTCAATGAATGTAAATCGACGATATCTGACAAAGTTATATGCAAACTCATTCAAATATATAAGAAATGTTGAAATTCGCCTTCAAATGAGGAAGATAGACTTTGAAAATTTTCAATCAACACAAATTGAGAATCGACTTCAAAGGACTTCAATGAATGTAAATCGACGAAATCTGACAAAGTTATATGCAAACTCATTTAATTATATGAGAAATGTTGAAATTCGACTTCAAATGAGGGAGAAGGACTTTGAAAATTTTCAATCAACACAAAGTGAGAATCGACTTCAATGGGCTTCAATGAATGTAAATCGACGATATCTGACGAAGTTATATGCAAACTCATTCAAATATATGAGAAATGTTGAAATTCGACTTCAAATGAGGAAGATAGACTTTGAAAATTTTCAATCAACACAAAGTGAGAATCGACTTCAATGGGCTTCAATGAATGTAAATCGACGATATCTGACAAAGTTATATGCAAACTCATTTAATTATATGAGAAATGTTGAAATTCGACTTCAAATGAGGGAGATAGACTTTGAAAATTTTCAATCAACACAAAGTGAGAATCGACTTCAATGGGCTCAATGAACGTAAATCGACGATATCTGACAAAGTTAGATGCAAACTCATTTAAATATATGAGAAATGTTGAAATTCGACTTCAAATGAGGAAGATAGACTTTGAAAATTTTCAATCAACACAAAGTGAGAATCGACTTCATTGGGCTTCAATGAATGTAAATCGACGATATCTGACAAAGTTAGATGCAAACTCATTCAAATATATGAGAAATATTAAAATTCGACTTCAAAGGAGGGAGATAGACTTTGAAAATTTTCAAACAACACAAAGTGAGAATCGACTTCAATGGGCTTCAATGAATGTAAATCGACGAAATCTGACAAAGTTAGATGCAGACTCATTCAAATATATGAGAAATGTTGAAATTCGACTTCAAATGAGGAAGATAGACTTTGAAAATTTTCAATCAACACAAAGTGAGAATCGACTTCAATGGGCTTCAATGAATGTAAATCGACGATATCTGACAAAGTTAGATGCAAACTCATTCAAATATATGAGAAATGTTGAAATTCGACTTCAAATGAGGAAGATAGACTTTGAAAATTTTCAATCAACACAAAGTGAGAATCGACTTCAATGGGCTTCAATGAATGTAAATCGACGATATCTGACAAAGTTAGATGCAAACTCATTCAAATATATGAGAAATGTATGAAATTCGACTTCAAATGAGGAAGATAGACTTTGAAAATTTTCAATCAACACAAAGTGAGAATCGACTTCAATGGGCTTCAATGAATGTAAATAGACGATATCTGACAAAGTTAGATGCAAACTCATTCAAATATATGAGAAATGTTGAAATTCGACTTCAAATGAGGATGATAGACTTTAAAAATTTTCAATCAACACAAAGTGAGAATCGACTTCAATGGGCTTCAATGAATGTAAATCGACGATATCTGACAAAGTTATATGCAAACTCATTCAAATATATAAGAAATGTTGAAATTCGACTTCAAATGAGGAAGATAGACTTTGAAAATTTTCAATCAACACAAAGTGAGAATCGACTTCAATGGGCTTCAATGAATGTAAATCGACGATATCTGACAAAGTTAGATGCAAACTCATTCAAATATATGAGAAATGTTGAAATACGACTTCAAATGAGGAAGATAGACTTTGAAAATTTTCAATCAACACAAAGTGAGAATCGACTTCAATGGACTTCAATGAATGTAAATCGACGAAATCTGACGAAGTTATATGCAAACTCATTTAATTATATGAGAAATGTTGAAATTCGACTTCAAATGAGGGAGATAGACTTTGAAAATTTTCAATCAACACAAAGTGAGAATCGACTTCAATGGGCTTCAATGAATGTAAATCGACGATATCTGACAAAGTTATATGCAAACTCATTCAAATATATAAGAAATGTTGAATTTCGACTTCAAATGAGGAAGATAGACTTTGAAAATTTTCAATCAACACAAAGTGAGAATCGACTTCAATGGTTTTCAATGAATGTAAATCGACGATATCTGGCAAAGTTAGATGCAAACTCATTCAAATATATGAGAAATGTTGAAATTCGACTTCAAATGAGGAAGATAGACTTTGAAAATTTTCAATCAACACAAAGTGAGAATCGACTTCAATGGGCTTCAATGAATGTAAATCGACGATATCTGACAAAGTTATATGCAAACTCATTCAAATATATAAGAAATGTTGAAATTCGACTTCAAATGAGGAAGATAGACTTTGAAAATTTTCAATCAACACAAAGTGAGAATCGACTTCAATGGGCTTCAATGAATGTAAATCGACGATATCTGACAAAGTCAGATGCGAACTCACTCAAATATATAAGAAATGTTGAAATTCGACTTCAAATGAGGAAGATAGACTTTGAAAATTTTCAATCAACACAAAGTGAGAATCGACTTCAATGGGCTCAATGAATGTAAATCGACGATATCTGACAAAGTCAGATGCGAACTCACTCAAATATATAAGAAATGTTGAAATTCGACTTCAAATGAGGAAGATAGACTTTGAAAATTTTCAATCAACACAAAGTGAGAATCGACTTCAATGGGCTCAATGAATGTAAATCGACGATATCTGGCAAAGTTAGATGCAAACTCATTTAAATATATGAGAAATGTTGAAATTCGACTTCAAATGAGGAAGATAGACTTTGAAAATTTTCAATCAACACAAAGTGACAATCGACCTCAATGGGCTTCAATGAATGTGAATCGACGATATCTGACAAAGTCAGATGCGAACTCACTCAAATATATGAGAAATGTTGAAATTCGACTTCAAATGAGGAAGATAGACTTTGAAAATTTTCAATCAACACAAAGTGAGAATCGACTTCAATGGGCTTCAATGAATGTAAATCGACGAAATCTGACAAATTTAGATGCAAACTCATTCAAATATATGAGAAATGTTGAAATTCGACTTCAAATGAGGAAGATAGACTTTGAAAATAATCAATCCACACAAAGTGAGAATCGACTTCAATGGGCTCAATGAATGTAAATCGACGATATCTGGCAAAGTTAGATGCAAACTCATTTAAATATATGAGAAATGTTGAAATTCGACTTCAAATGAGGAAGATAGACTTTGAAAATTTTCAATCAACACAAAGTGACAATCGACCTCAATGGGCTTCAATGAATGTGAATCGACGATATCTGACAAAGTCAGATGCGAACTCACTCAAATATATGAGAAATGTATGAAATTCGACTTCAAATGAGGAAGATAGACTTTGAAAATTTTCAATCAACACAAAGTGAGAATCGACTTCAATGGGCTTCAATGAATGTAAATAGACGATATCTGACAAAGTTAGATGCAAACTCATTCAAATATATGAGAAATGTTGAAATTCGACTTCAAATGAGGATGATAGACTTTAAAAATTTTCAATCAACACAAAGTGAGAATCGACTTCAATGGGCTTCAATGAATGTAAATCGACGATATCTGACAAAGTTATATGCAAACTCATTCAAATATATAAGAAATGTTGAAATTCGACTTCAAATGAGGAAGATAGACTTTGAAAATTTTCAATCAACACAAAGTGAGAATCGACTTCAATGGGCTTCAATGAATGTAAATCGACGATATCTGACAAAGTTAGATGCAAACTCATTCAAATATATGAGAAATGTTGAAATACGACTTCAAATGAGGAAGATAGACTTTGAAAATTTTCAATCAACACAAAGTGAGAATCGACTTCAATGGACTTCAATGAATGTAAATCGACGAAATCTGACGAAGTTATATGCAAACTCATTTAATTATATGAGAAATGTTGAAATTCGACTTCAAATGAGGGAGATAGACTTTGAAAATTTTCAATCAACACAAAGTGAGAATCGACTTCAATGGGCTTCAATGAATGTAAATCGACGATATCTGACAAAGTTATATGCAAACTCATTCAAATATATAAGAAATGTTGAATTTCGACTTCAAATGAGGAAGATAGACTTTGAAAATTTTCAATCAACACAAAGTGAGAATCGACTTCAATGGTTTTCAATGAATGTAAATCGACGATATCTGGCAAAGTTAGATGCAAACTCATTCAAATATATGAGAAATGTTGAAATTCGACTTCAAATGAGGAAGATAGACTTTGAAAATTTTCAATCAACACAAAGTGAGAATCGACTTCAATGGGCTTCAATGAATGTAAATCGACGATATCTGACAAAGTTATATGCAAACTCATTCAAATATATAAGAAATGTTGAAATTCGACTTCAAATGAGGAAGATAGACTTTGAAAATTTTCAATCAACACAAAGTGAGAATCGACTTCAATGGGCTTCAATGAATGTAAATCGACGATATCTGACAAAGTCAGATGCGAACTCACTCAAATATATAAGAAATGTTGAAATTCGACTTCAAATGAGGAAGATAGACTTTGAAAATTTTCAATCAACACAAAGTGAGAATCGACTTCAATGGGCTCAATGAATGTAAATCGACGATATCTGACAAAGTCAGATGCGAACTCACTCAAATATATAAGAAATGTTGAAATTCGACTTCAAATGAGGAAGATAGACTTTGAAAATTTTCAATCAACACAAAGTGAGAATCGACTTCAATGGGCTCAATGAATGTAAATCGACGATATCTGGCAAAGTTAGATGCAAACTCATTTAAATATATGAGAAATGTTGAAATTCGACTTCAAATGAGGAAGATAGACTTTGAAAATTTTCAATCAACACAAAGTGACAATCGACCTCAATGGGCTTCAATGAATGTGAATCGACGATATCTGACAAAGTCAGATGCGAACTCACTCAAATATATGAGAAATGTTGAAATTCGACTTCAAATGAGGAAGATAGACTTTGAAAATTTTCAATCAACACAAAGTGAGAATCGACTTCAATGGGCTTCAATGAATGTAAATCGACGAAATCTGACAAATTTAGATGCAAACTCATTCAAATATATGAGAAATGTTGAAATTCGACTTCAAATGAGGAAGATAGACTTTGAAAATAATCAATCCACACAAAGTGAGAATCGACTTCAATGGGCTTCAATGAATGTGAATCGACGATATCTGACAAAGTCAGATGCGAACTCACTCAAATATATGAGAAATGTTGAAATTCGACTTCAAATGAGGAAGATAGACTTTGAAAATTTTCAATCAACACAAAGTGAGAATCGACTTCAATGGGCTTCAATGAATGTAAATCGACGATATCTGACAAAGTTAGATGCAAACTCATTCAAATATATGAGAAATGTTGAAATTCGACTTCAAATAAGGAAGATAGACTTTGAAAATTTTCAATCAACACAAAGTGAGAATCGACTTCAATGGTTTTCAATGAATGTAAATCGACGATATCTGGCAAAGTTAGATGCAATTCATTCAAATATATGAGAAATGTTGAAATTCGACTTCAAATGAGGAAGATAGACTTTGAAAATTTTCAATCAACACAAAGTGAGAATCGACTTCAATGGGCTTCAATGAATGTTAATCGACGATATCTGACTAAGTTATATGCAAACTCATTCAAATATATAAGAAATGTTGAAATTCGACTTCAAATGAGGAAGATAGACTTTGAAAATTTTCAATCAACACAAAGTGAGAATCGACTTCAATGGGCTTCAATGAATGTAAATCGACGATATCTGACGAAGTTAGATGCAAACTCATTCAAATATATGAGAAATGTTGAAATTCGACTTCAAATGAGGAAGATAGACTTTGAAAATTCTCAATCAACACAAAGTGACAATCGACTTCAATGGGCTTCAATGGATGTTAATCGACGATATCTGACAAAGTTATATGCAAACTCATTTAATTATATGAGAAATGTTGAAATTCGACTTCAAATGAGGGAGATAGACTTTGAAAATTTTCAATCAACACAAAGTGAGAATCGACTTCAATGGGTTTCAATGAATGTAAATCGACGATATCTGACAAAGTTAGATGCAAACTCATTTAAATATATGAGAAATGTTGAAATTCGACTTCAAATGAGGAAGATAGACTTTGAAAATTTTCAATCAACACAAAGTGACAATCGACCTCAATGGGCTTCAATGAATGTGAATCGACGATATCTGACAAAGTCAGATGCGAACTCACTCAAATATATGAGAAATGTTGAAATTCGACTTCAAATGAGGAAGATAGACTTTGAAAATTTTCAATCAACACAAAGTGAGAATCGACTTCAATGGGCTTCAATGAATGTAAATCGACGAAATCTGACAAATTTAGATGCAAACTCATTCAAATATATGAGAAATGTTGAAATTCGACTTCAAATGAGGAAGATAGACTTTGAAAATAATCAATCCACACAAAGTGAGAATCGACTTCAATGGGCTTCAATGAATGTAAATCGACGATATCTGACAAAGTTAGATGCAAACTCATTCAAATATATGAGAAATGTTGAAATTCGACTTCAAATGAGGAAGATAGACTTTGAAAATTTTCAATCAACACAAAGTGAGAATCGACTTCAATGGTTTTCAATGAATGTAAATCGACGATTCTGGCAAAGTTAGATGCAATTCATTCAAATATATGAGAAATGTTGAAATTCGACTTCAAATGAGGAAGATAGACTTTGAAAATTTTCAATCAACACAAAGTGAAAATCGACTTCAATGGGCTTCAATGAATGTTAATCGACGATATCTGACTAAGTTATATGCAAACTCATTCAAATATATAAGAAATGTTGAAATTCGACTTCAAATGAGGAAGATAGACTTTGAAAATTTTCAATCAACACAAAGTGAGAATCGACTTCAATGGGCTTCAATGAATGTAAATCGACGATATCTGACGAAGTTATATGCAAACTCATTCAAATATATAAGAAATGTTGAAATTCGACTTCAAATGAGGAAGATAGACTTTGAAAATTTTCAATCAACACAAAGTGAGAATCGACTTCAATGGTTTTCAATGAATGTAAATCGACGATATCTGGCAAAGTTAGATGCAATTCATTCAAATATATGAGAAATGTTGAAATTCGACTTCAAATGAGGAAGATAGACTTTGAAAATTTTCAATCAACACAAAGTGAGAATCGACTTCAATGGGCTTCAATGAATGTTAATCGACGATATCTGACTAAGTTATATGCAAACTCATTTAATTATATGAGAAATGTTGAAATTCGACTTCAAATGAGGAAGATAGACTTTGAAAATTTTCAATCAACACAAAGTGAGAATCGACTTCAATGGGCTTCAATGAATGTAAATCGACGATATCTGACGAAGTTAGATGCAAACTCATTCAAATATATGAGAAATGTTGAAATTCGACTTCAAATGAGGAAGATAGACTTTGAAAATTCTCAATCAACACAAAGTGACAATCGACTTCAATGGGCTTCAATGGAAGTTAATCGACGATATCTGACAAAGTTATATGCAAACTCATTTAATTATATGAGAAATGTTGAAATTCGACTTCAAATGAGGGAGATAGACTTTGAAAATTTTCAATCAACACAAAGTGAGAATCGACTTCAATGGGCTCAATGAATGTAAATCGACGATATCTGAAAAAGTTAGATGCAAACTCATTCAAATATATAAGGAATGTTGAAATTCGACTTCAAATGAGGAAGAAAGACTTTGAAAATTTTCAATCAACACAAAGTGAGAATCGACTTCAATGGGCTTCAATGAATGTAAATCGACGATATCTGACAAAGTTAGATGCAAACTCACTCAAATATATAAGAAATGTTGAAATTCGACTTCAAATGAGGAAGATAGACTTTGAAAATTTTCAATCAACACAAAGTGAGAATCGACTTCAATGGGCTCAATGAATGTAAATCGACGATATCTGGCAAAGTTAGATGCAAACTCATTTAAATATATGAGAAATGTTGAAATTCGACTTCAAATGAGGAAGATAGACTTTGAAAATTTTCAATCAACACAAAGTGACAATCGACCTCAATGGGCTTCAATGAATGTGAATCGACGATATCTGACAAAGTCAGATGCGAACTCACTCAAATATATGAGAAATGTTGAAATTCGACTTCAAATGAGGAAGATAGACTTTGAAAATTTTCAATCAACACAAAGTGAGAATCGACTTCAATGGGCTTCAATGAATGTAAATCGACGAAATCTGACAAATTTAGATGCAAACTCATTCAAATATATGAGAAATGTTGAAATTCGACTTCAAATGAGGAAGATAGACTTTGAAAATAATCAATCCACACAAAGTGAGAATCGACTTCAATGGGCTTCAATGAATGTAAATCGACGATATCTGACAAAGTTAGATGCAAACTCATTCAAATATATGAGAAATGTTGAAATTCGACTTCAAATAAGGAAGATAGACTTTGAAAATTTTCAATCAACACAAAGTGAGAATCGACTTCAATGGTTTTCAATGAATGTAAATCGACGATATCTGGCAAAGTTAGATGCAATTCATTCAAATATATGAGAAATGTTGAAATTCGACTTCAAATGAGGAAGATAGACTTTGAAAATTTTCAATCAACACAAAGTGAGAATCGACTTCAATGGGCTTCAATGAATGTTAATCGACGATATCTGACTAAGTTATATGCAAACTCATTCAAATATATAAGAAATGTTGAAATTCGACTTCAAATGAGGAAGATAGACTTTGAAAATTTTCAATCAACACAAAGTGAGAATCGACTTCAATGGGCTTCAATGAATGTAAATCGACGATATCTGACGAAGTTAGATGCAAACTCATTCAAATATATGAGAAATGTTGAAATTCGACTTCAAATGAGGAAGATAGACTTTGAAAATTCTCAATCAACACAAAGTGACAATCGACTTCAATGGGCTTCAATGGATGTTAATCGACGATATCTGACAAAGTTATATGCAAACTCATTTAATTATATGAGAAATGTTGAAATTCGACTTCAAATGAGGGAGATAGACTTTGAAAATTTTCAATCAACACAAAGTGAGAATCGACTTCAATGGGTTTCAATGAATGTAAATCGACGATATCTGACAAAGTTAGATGCAAACTCATTTAAATATATGAGAAATGTTGAAATTCGACTTCAAATGAGGAAGATAGACTTTGAAAATTTTCAATCAACACAAAGTGACAATCGACCTCAATGGGCTTCAATGAATGTGAATCGACGATATCTGACAAAGTCAGATGCGAACTCACTCAAATATATGAGAAATGTTGAAATTCGACTTCAAATGAGGAAGATAGACTTTGAAAATTTTCAATCAACACAAAGTGAGAATCGACTTCAATGGGCTTCAATGAATGTAAATCGACGAAATCTGACAAATTTAGATGCAAACTCATTCAAATATATGAGAAATGTTGAAATTCGACTTCAAATGAGGAAGATAGACTTTGAAAATAATCAATCCACACAAAGTGAGAATCGACTTCAATGGGCTTCAATGAATGTAAATCGACGATATCTGACAAAGTTAGATGCAAACTCATTCAAATATATGAGAAATGTTGAAATTCGACTTCAAATGAGGAAGATAGACTTTGAAAATTTTCAATCAACACAAAGTGAGAATCGACTTCAATGGTTTTCAATGAATGTAAATCGACGATATCTGGCAAAGTTAGATGCAATTCATTCAAATATATGAGAAATGTTGAAATTCGACTTCAAATGAGGAAGATAGACTTTGAAAATTTTCAATCAACACAAAGTGAAAATCGACTTCAATGGGCTTCAATGAATGTTAATCGACGATATCTGACTAAGTTATATGCAAACTCATTCAAATATATAAGAAATGTTGAAATTCGACTTCAAATGAGGAAGATAGACTTTGAAAATTTTCAATCAACACAAAGTGAGAATCGACTTCAATGGGCTTCAATGAATGTAAATCGACGATATCTGACGAAGTTATATGCAAACTCATTCAAATATATAAGAAATGTTGAAATTCGACTTCAAATGAGGAAGATAGACTTTGAAAATTTTCAATCAACACAAAGTGAGAATCGACTTCAATGGTTTTCAATGAATGTAAATCGACGATATCTGGCAAAGTTAGATGCAATTCATTCAAATATATGAGAAATGTTGAAATTCGACTTCAAATGAGGAAGATAGACTTTGAAAATTTTCAATCAACACAAAGTGAGAATCGACTTCAATGGGCTTCAATGAATGTTAATCGACGATATCTGACTAAGTTATATGCAAACTCATTTAATTATATGAGAAATGTTGAAATTCGACTTCAAATGAGGAAGATAGACTTTGAAAATTTTCAATCAACACAAAGTGAGAATCGACTTCAATGGGCTTCAATGAATGTAAATCGACGATATCTGACGAAGTTAGATGCAAACTCATTCAAATATATGAGAAATGTTGAAATTCGACTTCAAATGAGGAAGATAGACTTTGAAAATTCTCAATCAACACAAAGTGACAATCGACTTCAATGGGCTTCAATGGAAGTTAATCGACGATATCTGACAAAGTTATATGCAAACTCATTTAATTATATGAGAAATGTTGAAATTCGACTTCAAATGAGGGAGATAGACTTTGAAAATTTTCAATCAACACAAAGTGAGAATCGACTTCAATGGGCTCAATGAATGTAAATCGACGATATCTGAAAAAGTTAGATGCAAACTCATTCAAATATATAAGGAATGTTGAAATTCGACTTCAAATGAGGAAGAAAGACTTTGAAAATTTTCAATCAACACAAAGTGAGAATCGACTTCAATGGGCTTCAATGAATGTAAATCGACGATATCTGACAAAGTTAGATGCAAACTCATTCAAATATATGAGAAAGATTAAAATTCGACTTCAAATGAGGGAGATAGACTTTGAAAATTTTCAATCGACACAAAGTGACAATCGACCTCAATGGGCTTCAATGAATGTGAATCGACGATATCTGACAAAGTCAGATGCGAACTCACTCAAATATATAAGTAATGTTGAAATTCGACTTCAAATGAGGAAGATAGACTTTGAAAATTTTCAATAAACACAAAGTGACAATCGACTTCAATGGGCTTCAATGAATGTAAATCGACGATATCTGACAAAGTTAGATGCAAACTCATTCAAATATATGAGAAATGTTGAAATTCGACTTCAAATGAGGAAGATAGACTTTGAAAATTCTCAATCAACACAAAGTGACAATCGACTTCAATGGGCTTCAATGGAAGTTAATCGACGATATCTGACAAAGTTATATGCAAACTCATTTAATTATATGAGAAATGTTGAAATTCGACTTCAAATGAGGGAGATAGACTTTGAAAATTTTCAATCAACACAAAGTGAGAATCGACTTCAATGGGCTCAATGAATGTAAATCGACGATATCTGAAAAAGTTAGATGCAAACTCATTCAAATATATAAGAAATGTTGAAATTCGACTTCAAATGAGGAAGAAAGACTTTGAAAATTTTCAATCAACACAAAGTGAGAATCGACTTCAATGGGCTTCAATGAATGTAAATCGACGATATCTGACAAAGTTAGATGCAAACTCATTCAAATATATGAGAAAGATTAAAATTCGACTTCAAATGAGGGAGATAGACTTTGAAAATTTTCAATCGACACAAAGTGACAATCGACCTCAATGGGCTTCAATGAATGTGAATCGACGATATCTGACAAAGTCAGATGCGAACTCACTCAAATATATAAGTAATGTTGAAATTCGACTTCAAATGAGGAAGATAGACTTTGAAAATTTTCAATAAACACAAAGTGACAATCGACTTCAATGGGCTTCAATGAATGTAAATCGACGATATCTGACAAAGTTAGATGCAAACTCATTCAAATATATGAGAAATGTTGAAATTCGACTTCAAATGAGGAAGATAGACTTTGAAAATTTTCAATCAACACAAAGTGACAATGGACCTCAATGGGCTTCAATGAATGTGAATCGACGATATCTGACAAAGTCAGATGCGAACTCACTCAAATATATAAGAAATGTTGAAATTCGACTTCAAATGAGGAAGATAGACTTTGAAAATTTTCAATCAACACAAAGTGACAATCGACCCCAATGGGCTTAATGAATGTAAATCGACGATATCTGAAAAAGTTAGATGCAATCTCATTCAAATATATAAGAAATGTTGAAATTCGACTTCAAATGAGGAAGATAGACTTTGGAAATTTTCAATCAACACAAAGTGAGAATCGACTTCAGTGGGCTTCAATGAATGTAAATCGACGATATCTGACAAAGTTATATGCAAACTCATTCAAATATATAAGAAATGTTGAAATTCGACTTCAAATGAGGAAGATAGACTTTGAAAATTTTCAATCAACACAAAGTGAGAATCGACTTCAATGGGCTTCAATGAATGTAAATCGACGATATCTGACAAAGTTATATGCAAACTCATTTAATTATATGAGAAATGTTGAAATTCGACTTCAAATGAGGGAGAAGGACTTTGAAAATTTTCAATCAACACAAAGTGAGAATCGACTTCAATGGGCTTCAATGAATGTAAATCGACGATATCTGACGAAGTTATATGCAAACTCATTCAAATATATGAGAAATGTTGAAATTCGACTTCAAATGAGGAAGATAGACTTTGAAAATTTTCAATCAACACAAATTGAGAATCGACTTCAAAGGACTTCAATGAATGTAAATCGACGAAATCTGACAAAGTTATATGCAAACTCATTTAATTATATGAGAAATGTTGAAATTCGACTTCAAATGAGGGAGAAGGACTTTGAAAATTTTCAATCAACACAAAGTGAGAATCGACTTCAATGGGCTTCAATGAATGTAAATCGACGATATCTGACGAAGTTATATGCAAACTCATTCAAATATATGAGAAATGTTGAAATTCGACTTCAAATGAGGAAGATAGACTTTGAAAATTTTCAATCAACACAAAGTGAGAATCGACTTCAATGGGCTTCAATGAATGTAAATCGACGATATCTGACAAAGTTATATGCAAACTCATTTAATTATATGAGAAATGTTGAAATTCGACTTCAAATGAGGGAGATAGACTTTGAAAATTTTCAATCAACACAAAGTGAGAATCGACTTCAATGGGCTCAATGAATGTAAATCGACGATATCTGACAAAGTTAGATGCAAACTCATTTAAATATATGAGAAATGTTGAAATTCGACTTCAAATGAGGAAGATAGACTTTGAAAATTTTCAATCAACACAAAGTGAGAATCGACTTCATTGGGCTTCAATGAATGTAAATCGACGATATCTGACAAAGTTAGATGCAAACTCATTCAAATATATGAGAAATATTAAAATTCGACTTCAAAGGAGGGAGATAGACTTTGAAAATTTTCAAACAACACAAAGTGAGAATCGACTTCAATGGGCTTCAATGAATGTAAATCGACGAAATCTGACAAAGTTAGATGCAGACTCATTCAAATATATGAGAAATGTTGAAATTCGACTTCAAATGAGGAAGATAGACTTTGAAAATTTTCAATCAACACAAAGTGAGAATCGACTTCAATGGGCTTCAATGAATGTAAATCGACGATATCTGACAAAGTTAGATGCAAACTCATTCAAATATATGAGAAATGTTGAAATTCGACTTCAAATGAGGAAGATAGACTTTGAAAATTTTCAATCAACACAAAGTGAGAATCGACTTCAATGGGCTTCAATGAATGTAAATCGACGATATCTGACAAAGTTAGATGCAAACTCATTCAAATATATGAGAAATGTATGAAATTCGACTTCAAATGAGGAAGATAGACTTTGAAAATTTTCAATCAACACAAAGTGAGAATCGACTTCAATGGGCTTCAATGAATGTAAATAGACGATATCTGACAAAGTTAGATGCAAACTCATTCAAATATATGAGAAATGTTGAAATTCGACTTCAAATGAGGATGATAGACTTTAAAAATTTTCAATCAACACAAAGTGAGAATCGACTTCAATGGGCTTCAATGAATGTAAATCGACGATATCTGACAAAGTTATATGCAAACTCATTCAAATATATAAGAAATGTTGAAATTCGACTTCAAATGAGGAAGATAGACTTTGAAAATTTTCAATCAACACAAAGTGAGAATCGACTTCAATGGGCTTCAATGAATGTAAATCGACGATATCTGACAAAGTTAGATGCAAACTCATTCAAATATATGAGAAATGTTGAAATACGACTTCAAATGAGGAAGATAGACTTTGAAAATTTTCAATCAACACAAAGTGAGAATCGACTTCAATGGTTTTCAATGAATGTAAATCGACGATATCTGGCAAAGTTAGATGCAAACTCATTCAAATATATGAGAAATGTTGAAATTCGACTTCAAATGAGGAAGATAGACTTTGAAAATTTTCAATCAACACAAAGTGAGAATCGACTTCAATGGGCTTCAATGAATGTAAATCGACGATATCTGACAAAGTTATATGCAAACTCATTCAAATATATAAGAAATGTTGAAATTCGACTTCAAATGAGGAAGATAGACTTTGAAAATTTTCAATCAACACAAAGTGAGAATCGACTTCAATGGGCTTCAATGAATGTAAATCGACCATATCTGACAAAGTCAGATGCGAACTCACTCAAATATATAAGAAATGTTGAAATTCGACTTCAAATGAGGAAGATAGACTTTGAAAATTTTCAATCAACACAAAGTGAGAATCGACTTCAATGGGCTCAATGAATGTAAATCGACGATATCTGAAAAAGTTAGATGCAAACTCATTCAAATATATAAGAAATGTTGAAATTCGACTTCAAATGAGGAAGATAGACTTTGGAAATTTTCAATCAACACAAAGTGAGAATCGACTTCAATGGGTTTCAATGAATGTAAATCGACGATATCTGACAAAGTTAGATGCAAACTCATTTAAATATATGAGAAATGTTGAAATTCGACTTCAAATGAGGAAGATAGACTTTGAAAATTTTCAATCAACACAAAGTGACAATCGACCTCAATGGGCTTCAATGAATGTGAATCGACGATATCTGACAAAGTCAGATGCGAACTCACTCAAATATATGAGAAATGTTGAAATTCGACTTCAAATGAGGAAGATAGACTTTGAAAATTTTCAATCAACACAAAGTGAGAATCGACTTCAATGGGCTTCAATGAATGTAAATCGACGAAATCTGACGAAGTTATATGCAAACTCATTCAATTATATGAGAAATGTTGAAATTCGACTTCAAATGAGGGAGATAGACTTTGAAAATTTTCAATCAACACAAAGTGAGAATCGACTTCAATGGGCTTCAATGAATGTAAATCGACGAAATCTGACGAAGTTATATGCAAACTCATTCAATTATATGAGAAATGTTGAAATTCGACTTCAAATGAGGAAGATAGACTTTGAAAATAATCAATCCACACAAAGTGAGAATCGACTTCAATGGGCTTCAATGAATGTAAATCGACGATATCTGACAAAGTTAGATGCAAACTCATTCAAATATATGAGAAATGTTGAAATTCGACTTCAAATGAGGAAGATAGACTTTGAAAATTTTCAATCAACACAAAGTGAGAATCGACTTCAATGGGCTTCAATGAATGTAAATCGACGATATCTGACAAAGTTAGATGCAAACTCATTCAAATATATGAGAAATGTTGAAATTCGACTCCAAATGAGGAAGATAGACTTTGAAAATTTTCAATCAACACAAAGTGACAATCGACCTCAATGGGCTTCAATGAATGTGAATCGACGATATCTGACAAAGTCAGATGCGAACTCACTCAAATATATAAGTAATGTTGAAATTCGACTTCAAATGAGGAAGATGAACTTTGAAAATTTTCAATCAACACAAAGTGACAATCGACCCCAATGCGCTTAATGAATGTAAATCGACTATATCTGAAAAAGTTAGATGCAAACTCATTCAAATATATAAGAAATGTTGAAATTCGACTTCAAATGAGGAAGATAGACTTTGAAAATTTTCAATCAACACAAAGTGACAATCGACCCCAATGCGCTTAATGAATGTAAATCGACTATATCTGACAAAGTTAGATGCAAACTCACTCAAATATATAAGAAATGTTGAAATTCGACTTCAAATGAGGAAGATAGACTTTGAAAATTTTCAATCAACACAAAGTGACAATCGACCTCAATGGTCTTCAATGATTGTAAATCGACGATATCTGACAAAGTCAGATGCGAACTAATTCAAATATATAAGAAATGTTAAAATCGACTTCAAATGAGGAAGATGAACTTTGAAAATTTTCAATCAACACAAAGTGACAATCGACCCCAATGCGCTTAATGAATGTAAATCGACTATATCTGAAAAAGTTAGATGCAAACTCATTCAAATATATAAGAAATGTTGAAATTCGACTTCAAATGAGGAAGATAGACTTTGAAAATTTTCAATCAACACAAAGTGTCAATCGACCCCAATGCGCTTAATGAATGTAAATCGACTATATCTGACAAAGTTAGATGCAAACTCACTCAAATATATAAGAAATGTTGAAATTCGACTTCAAATGAGGAAGATAGACTTTGAAAATTTTCAATCAACACAAATTGAGAATCGACTTCAAAGGACTTCAATGAATGTAAATCGACGAAATCTGACAAAGTTATATGCAAACTCATTTAATTATATGAGAAATGTTGAAATTCGATTTCAAATGAGGGAGGAGGACTTTGAAAATTTTCAATCAACACAAAGTGAGAATCGACTTCAATGGGCTTCAATGAATGTAAATCGACGATATCTGACAAAGTTATATGCAAACTCATTCAAATATATAAGAAATGTTGAAATTCGACTTCAAATGAGGAAGATAGACTTTGAAAATTTTCAATCAACACAAAGTGAGAATCGACTTCAATGGGCTTCAATGAATGTAAATCGACGATATCTGGCAAAGTTAGATGCAATTCATTCAAATATATGAGAAATGTTGAAATTCGACTTCAAATGAGGAAGATAGACTTTGAAAATTTTCAATCAACACAAAGTGAGAATCGACTTCAATGGGCTTCAATGAATGTTAATCGACGATATCTGACTAAGTTATATGCAAACTCATTTAATTATAGGAGAAATGTTGAAATTCGACTTCAAATGAGGAAGATAGACTTTGAAAATTTTCAATCAACACAAAGTGAGAATCGACTTCAATGGGCTTCAATGAATGTAAATCGACGATATCTGACGAAGTTAGATGCAAACTCATTCAAATATATGAGAAATGTTGAAATTCGACTTCAAATGAGGAAGATAGACTTTGAAAATTCTCAATCAACACAAAGTGACAATCGACTTCAATGGGCTTCAATGGATGTTAATCGACGATATCTGACAAAGTTATATGCAAACTCATTTAATTATATGAGAAATGTTGAAATTCGACTTCAAATGAGGGAGATAGACTTTGAAAATTTTCAATCAACACAAAGTGAGAATCGACTTCAATGGGCTCAATGAATGTAAATCGACGATATCTGAAAAAGTTAGATGCAAACTCATTCAAATATATAAGAAATGTTGAAATTCGACTTCAAATGAGGAAGAAAGACTTTGAAAATTTTCAATCAACACAAAGTGAGAATCGACTTCAATGGGCTTCAATGAATGTAAATCGACGATATCTGACAAAGTTAGATGCAAACTCATTCAAATATATGAGAAATATTAAAATTCGACTTCAAATGAGGGAGATAGACTTTGAAAATTTTCAATCGACACAAAGTGACAATCGACCTCAATGGGCTTCAATGAATGTGAATCGACGATATCTGACAAAGTCAGATGCGAACTCACTCAAATATATAAGTAATGTTGAAATTCGACTTCAAATGAGGAAGATAGACTTTGAAAATTTTCAATAAACACAAAGTGACAATCGACTTCAATGGGCTTCAATGAATGTAAATCGACGATATCTGACAAAGTTAGATGCAAACTCATTCAAATATATGAGAAATGTTGAAATTCGACTTCAAATGAGGAAGATAGACTTTGAAAATTTTCAATCAACACAAAGTGACAATCGACCTCAATGGGCTTCAATGAATGTGAATCGACGATATCTGACAAAGTCAGATGCGAACTCACTCAAATATATAAGAAATGTTGAAATTCGACTTCAAATGAGGAAGATAGACTTTGAAAATTTTCAATCAACACAAAGTGACAATCGACCCCAATGGGCTTAATGAATGTAAATCGACGATATCTGAAAAAGTTAGATGCAATCTCATTCAAATATATAAGAAATGTTGAAATTCGACTTCAAATGAGGAAGATAGACTTTGGAAATTTTCAATCAACACAAAGTGAGAATCGACTTCAGTGGGCTTCAATGAATGTAAATCGACGATATCTGACAAAGTTATATGCAAACTCATTCAATTATATGAGAAATGTTGAAATTCGACTTCAAATGAGGGAGATAGACTTTGAAAATTTTCAATCAACACAAAGTGAGAATCGACTTCAATGGGCTTCAATGAATGTAAATCGACGATATCTGACAAAGTTATATGCAAACTCATTCAAATATATGAGAAATGTTGAAATACGACTTCAAATGAGGAAGATAGACTTTGAAAATTTTCAATCAACACAAATTGAGAATCGACTTCAAAGGACTTCAATGAATGTAAATCGACGAAATCTGACAAAGTTATATGCAAACTCATTTAATTATATGAGAAATGTTGAAATTCGATTTCA
The DNA here is from genome assembly GCF_026230105.1 of Diorhabda sublineata. Lineage (NCBI taxonomy): Eukaryota > Metazoa > Arthropoda > Insecta > Coleoptera > Chrysomelidae > Diorhabda > Diorhabda sublineata. Next base: position 17,843,307 of record NC_079479.1, on the reverse strand, counting down.
AATGAGGGAGAAGGACTTTGAAAATTTTCAATCAACACAAAGTGAGAATCGACTTCAATGGGCTTCAATGAATGTAAATCGACGATATCTGACGAAGTTATATGCAAACTCATTCAAATATATAAGAAATGTTGAAATTCGACTTCAAATGAGGAAGATAGACTTTGAAAATTTTCAATCAACACAAAGTGAGAATCGACTTCAATGGTTTTCAATGAATGTAAATCGACGATATCTGGCAAAGTTAGATGCAATTCATTCAAATATATGAGAAATGTTGAAATTCGACTTCAAATGAGGAAGATAGACTTTGAAAATTTTCAATCAACACAAAGTGACAATCGACCTCAATGGGCTTCAATGAATGTGAATCGACGATATCTGACAAAGTCAGATGCGAACTCACTCAAATATATAAGAAATGTTGAAATTCGACTTCAAATGAGGAAGATAGACTTTGAAAATTTTCAATCAACACAAAGTGACAATCGACCCCAATGGGCTTAATGAATGTAAATCGACGATATCTGAAAAAGTTAGATGCAATCTCATTCAAATATATAAGAAATGTTGAAATTCGACTTCAAATGAGGAAGATAGACTTTGGAAATTTTCAATCAACACAAAGTGAGAATCGACTTCAGTGGGCTTCAATGAATGTAAATCGACGATATCTGACAAAGTTATATGCAAACTCATTCAAATATATAAGAAATGTTGAAATTCGACTTCAAATGAGGAAGATAGACTTTGAAAATTTTCAATCAACACAAATTGAGAATCGACTTCAAAGGACTTCAATGAATGTAAATCGACGAAATCTGACAAAGTTATATGCAAACTCATTTAATTATATGAGAAATGTTGAAATTCGACTTCAAATGAGGGAGAAGGACTTTGAAAATTTTCAATCAACACAAAGTGAGAATCGACTTCAATGGGCTTCAATGAATGTAAATCGACGATATCTGACGAAGTTATATGCAAACTCATTCAAATATATGAGAAATGTTGAAATTCGACTTCAAATGAGGAAGATAGACTTTGAAAATTTTCAATCAACACAAAGTGAGAATCGACTTCAATGGGCTTCAATGAATGTAAATCGACGATATCTGACAAAGTTATATGCAAACTCATTTAATTATATGAGAAATGTTGAAATTCGACTTCAAATGAGGGAGATAGACTTTGAAAATTTTCAATCAACACAAAGTGAGAATCGACTTCAATGGGCTCAATGAATGTAAATCGACGATATCTGACAAAGTTAGATGCAAACTCATTTAAATATATGAGAAATGTTGAAATTCGACTTCAAATGAGGAAGATAGACTTTGAAAATTTTCAATCAACACAAAGTGAGAATCGACTTCATTGGGCTTCAATGAATGTAAATCGACGATATCTGACAAAGTTAGATGCAAACTCATTCAAATATATGAGAAATATTAAAATTCGACTTCAAAGGAGGGAGATAGACTTTGAAAATTTTCAAACAACACAAAGTGAGAATCGACTTCAATGGGCTTCAATGAATGTAAATCGACGAAATCTGACAAAGTTAGATGCAGACTCATTCAAATATATGAGAAATGTTGAAATTCGACTTCAAATGAGGAAGATAGACTTTGAAAATTTTCAATCAACACAAAGTGAGAATCGACTTCAATGGTCTTCAATGAATGTAAATCGACGATATCTGACAAAGTTAGATGCAAACTCATTCAAATATATGAGAAATGTTGAAATTCGACTTCAAATGAGGAAGATAGACTTTGAAAATTTTCAATCAACACAAAGTGAGAATCGACTTCAATGGGCTTCAATGAATGTAAATCGACGATATCTGACAAAGTTAGATGCAAACTCATTCAAATATATGAGAAATGTATGAAATTCGACTTCAAATGAGGAAGATAGACTTTGAAAATTTTCAATCAACACAAAGTGAGAATCGACTTCAATGGGCTTCAATGAATGTAAATAGACGATATCTGACAAAGTTAGATGCAAACTCATTCAAATATATGAGAAATGTTGAAATTCGACTTCAAATGAGGATGATAGACTTTAAAAATTTTCAATCAACACAAAGTGAGAATCGACTTCAATGGGCTTCAATGAATGTAAATCGACGATATCTGACAAAGTTATATGCAAACTCATTCAAATATATAAGAAATGTTGAAATTCGACTTCAAATGAGGAAGATAGACTTTGAAAATTTTCAATCAACACAAAGTGAGAATCGACTTCAATGGGCTTCAATGAATGTAAATCGACGATATCTGACAAAGTTAGATGCAAACTCATTCAAATATATGAGAAATGTTGAAATACGACTTCAAATGAGGAAGATAGACTTTGAAAATTTTCAATCAACACAAAGTGAGAATCGACTTCAATGGACTTCAATGAATGTAAATCGACGAAATCTGACGAAGTTATATGCAAACTCATTCAATTATATGAGAAATGTTGAAATTCGACTTCAAATGAGGGAGATAGACTTTGAAAATTTTCAATCAACACAAAGTGAGAATCGACTTCAATGGGCTTCAATGAATGTAAATCGACGATATCTGACAAAGTTATATGCAAACTCATTCAAATATATGAGAAATGTTGAAATACGACTTCAAATGAGGAAGATAGACTTTGAAAATTTTCAATCAACACAAATTGAGAATCGACCTCAAAGGACTTCAATGAATGTAAATCGACGAAATCTGACAAAGTTATATGCAAACTCATTTAATTATATGAGAAATGTTGAAATTCGATTTCAAATGAGGGAGAAGGACTTTGAAAATTTTCAATCAACACAAAGTGAGAATCGACTTCAATGGGCTTCAATGAATGTAAATCGACGATATCTGACGAAGTTATATGCAAACTCATTCAAATATATAAGAAATGTTGAAATTCGACTTCAAATGAGGAAGATAGACTTTGAAAATTTTCAATCAACACAAAGTGAGAATCGACTTCAATGGTTTTCAATGAATGTAAATCGACGATATCTGGCAAAGTTAGATGCAATTCATTCAAATATATGAGAAATGTTGAAATTCGACTTCAAATGAGGAAGATAGACTTTGAAAATTTTCAATCAACACAAAGTGAGAATCGACTTCAATGGGCTTCAATGAATGTTAATCGACGATATCTGACTAAGTTATATGCAAACTCATTCAATTATATGAGAAATGTTGAAATTCGACTTCAAATGAGGAAGATAGACTTTGAAAATTTTCAATCAACACAAAGTGAGAATCGACTTCAATGGGCTTCAATGAATGTAAATCGACGATATCTGACGAAGTTAGATGCAAACTCATTCAAATATATGAGAAATGTTGAAATTCGACTTCAAATGAGGAAGATAGACTTTGAAAATTCTCAATCAACACAAAGTGACAATCGACTTCAATGGGCTTCAATGGATGTTAATCGACGATATCTGACAAAGTTATATGCAAACTCATTTAATTATATGAGAAATGTTGAAATTCGACTTCAAATGAGGGAGATAGACTTTGAAAATTTTCAATCAACACAAAGTGAGAATCGACTTCAATGGGCTTCAATGAATGTAAATCGACGATATCTGACAAAGTTAGATGCAAACTCATTTAAATATATGAGAAATGTTGAAATTCGACTTCAAATGAGGAAGATAGACTTTGAAAATTCTCAATCAACACAAAGTGACAATCGACTTCAATGGGCTTCAATGGATGTTAATCGACGATATCTGACAAAGTTATATGCAAACTCATTTAATTATATGAGAAATGTTGAAATTCGACTTCAAATGAGGGAGATAGACTTTGAAAATTTTCAATCAACACAAAGTGAGAATCGACTTCAATGGGCTTCAATGAATGTAAATCGACGATATCTGAAAAAGTTAGATGCAAACTCATTCAAATATATAAGAAATGTTGAAATTCGACTTCAAATGAGGAAGAAAGACTTTGAAAATTTTCAATCAACACAAAGTGAGAATCGACTTCAATGGGCTTCAATGAATGTAAATCGACGATATCTGACAAAGTTAGATGCAAACTCATTCAAATATATGAGAAATATTAAAATTCGACTTCAAATGAGGGAGATAGACTTTGAAAATTTTCAATCGACACAAAGTGACAATCGACCTCAATGGGCTTCAATGAATGTGAATCGACGATATCTGACAAAGTCAGATGCGAACTCACTCAAATATATAAGTAATGTTGAAATTCGACTTCAAATGAGGAAGATAGACTTTGAAAATTTTCAATAAACACAAAGTGACAATCGACTTCAATGGGTTTCAATGAATGTAAATCGACGATATCTGACAAAGTTAGATGCAAACTCATTCAAATATATGAGAAATGTTGAAATTCGACTTCAAATGAGGAAGATAGACTTTGAAAATTTTCAATCAACACAAAGTGACAATGGACCTCAATGGGCTTCAATGAATGTGAATCGACGATATCTGACAAAGTCAGATGCGAACTCACTCAAATATATAAGAAATGTTGAAATTCGACTTCAAATGAGGAAGATAGACTTTGAAAATTTTCAATCAACACAAAGTGACAATCGACCCCAATGGGCTTAATGAATGTAAATCGACGATATCTGAAAAAGTTAGATGCAATCTCATTCAAATATATAAGAAATGTTGAAATTCGACTTCAAATGAGGAAGATAGACTTTGGAAATTTTCAATCAACACAAAGTGAGAATCGACTTCAGTGGGCTTCAATGAATGTAAATCGACGATATCTGACAAAGTTATATGCAAACTCATTCAAATATATAAGAAATGTTGAAATTCGACTTCAAATGAGGAAGATAGACTTTGAAAATTTTCAATCAACACAAAGTGAGAATCGACTTCAATGGGCTTCAATGAATGTAAATCGACGATATCTGACAAAGTTATATGCAAACTCATTTAATTATATGAGAAATGTTGAAATTCGACTTCAAATGAGGGAGAAGGACTTTGAAAATTTTCAATCAACACAAAGTGAGAATCGACTTCAATGGGCTTCAATGAATGTAAATCGACGATATCTGACGAAGTTATATGCAAACTCATTCAAATATATGAGAAATGTTGAAATTCGACTTCAAATGAGGAAGATAGACTTTGAAAATTTTCAATCAACACAAATTGAGAATCGACTTCAAAGGACTTCAATGAATGTAAATCGACGAAATCTGACAAAGTTATATGCAAACTCATTTAATTATATGAGAAATGTTGAAATTCGACTTCAAATGAGGGAGAAGGACTTTGAAAATTTTCAATCAACACAAAGTGAGAATCGACTTCAATGGGCTTCAATGAATGTAAATCGACGATATCTGACGAAGTTATATGCAAACTCATTCAAATATATGAGAAATGTTGAAATTCGACTTCAAATGAGGAAGATAGACTTTGAAAATTTTCAATCAACACAAAGTGAGAATCGACTTCAATGGGCTTCAATGAATGTAAATCGACGATATCTGACAAAGTTATATGCAAACTCATTTAATTATATGAGAAATGTTGAAATTCGACTTCAAATGAGGGAGATAGACTTTGAAAATTTTCAATCAACACAAAGTGAGAATCGACTTCAATGGGCTCAATGAATGTAAATCGACGATATCTGACAAAGTTAGATGCAAACTCATTTAAATATATGAGAAATGTTGAAATTCGACTTCAAATGAGGAAGATAGACTTTGAAAATTTTCAATCAACACAAAGTGAGAATCGACTTCATTGGGCTTCAATGAATGTAAATCGACGATATCTGACAAAGTTAGATGCAAACTCATTCAAATATATGAGAAATATTAAAATTCGACTTCAAAGGAGGGAGATAGACTTTGAAAATTTTCAAACAACACAAAGTGAGAATCGACTTCAATGGGCTTCAATGAATGTAAATCGACGAAATCTGACAAAGTTAGATGCAGACTCATTCAAATATATGAGAAATGTTGAAATTCGACTTCAAATGAGGAAGATAGACTTTGAAAATTTTCAATCAACACAAAGTGAGAATCGACTTCAATGGGCTTCAATGAATGTAAATCGACGATATCTGACAAAGTTAGATGCAAACTCATTCAAATATATGAGAAATGTTGAAATTCGACTTCAAATGAGGAAGATAGACTTTGAAAATTTTCAATCAACACAAAGTGAGAATCGACTTCAATGGGCTTCAATGAATGTAAATCGACGATATCTGACAAAGTTAGATGCAAACTCATTCAAATATATGAGAAATGTATGAAATTCGACTTCAAATGAGGAAGATAGACTTTGAAAATTTTCAATCAACACAAAGTGAGAATCGACTTCAATGGGCTTCAATGAATGTAAATAGACGATATCTGACAAAGTTAGATGCAAACTCATTCAAATATATGAGAAATGTTGAAATTCGACTTCAAATGAGGATGATAGACTTTAAAAATTTTCAATCAACACAAAGTGAGAATCGACTTCAATGGGCTTCAATGAATGTAAATCGACGATATCTGACAAAGTTATATGCAAACTCATTCAAATATATAAGAAATGTTGAAATTCGACTTCAAATGAGGAAGATAGACTTTGAAAATTTTCAATCAACACAAAGTGAGAATCGACTTCAATGGGCTTCAATGAATGTAAATCGACGATATCTGACAAAGTTAGATGCAAACTCATTCAAATATATGAGAAATGTTGAAATACGACTTCAAATGAGGAAGATAGACTTTGAAAATTTTCAATCAACACAAAGTGAGAATCGACTTCAATGGACTTCAATGAATGTAAATCGACGAAATCTGACGAAGTTATATGCAAACTCATTTAATTATATGAGAAATGTTGAAATTCGACTTCAAATGAGGGAGATAGACTTTGAAAATTTTCAATCAACACAAAGTGAGAATCGACTTCAATGGGCTTCAATGAATGTAAATCGACGATATCTGACAAAGTTATATGCAAACTCATTCAAATATATAAGAAATGTTGAATTTCGACTTCAAATGAGGAAGATAGACTTTGAAAATTTTCAATCAACACAAAGTGAGAATCGACTTCAATGGTTTTCAATGAATGTAAATCGACGATATCTGGCAAAGTTAGATGCAAACTCATTCAAATATATGAGAAATGTTGAAATTCGACTTCAAATGAGGAAGATAGACTTTGAAAATTTTCAATCAACACAAAGTGAGAATCGACTTCAATGGGCTTCAATGAATGTAAATCGACGATATCTGACAAAGTTATATGCAAACTCATTCAAATATATAAGAAATGTTGAAATTCGACTTCAAATGAGGAAGATAGACTTTGAAAATTTTCAATCAACACAAAGTGAGAATCGACTTCAATGGGCTTCAATGAATGTAAATCGACGATATCTGACAAAGTCAGATGCGAACTCACTCAAATATATAAGAAATGTTGAAATTCGACTTCAAATGAGGAAGATAGACTTTGAAAATTTTCAATCAACACAAAGTGAGAATCGACTTCAATGGGCTCAATGAATGTAAATCGACGATATCTGAAAAAGTTAGATGCAAACTCATTCAAATATATAAGAAATGTTGAAATTCGACTTCAAATGAGGAAGATAGACTTTGGAAATTTTCAATCAACACAAAGTGAGAATCGACTTCAATGGGTTTCAATGAATGTAAATCGACGATATCTGACAAAGTTAGATGCAAACTCATTTAAATATATGAGAAATGTTGAAATTCGACTTCAAATGAGGAAGATAGACTTTGAAAATTTTCAATCAACACAAAGTGACAATCGACCTCAATGGGCTTCAATGAATGTGAATCGACGATATCTGACAAAGTCAGATGCGAACTCACTCAAATATATGAGAAATGTTGAAATTCGACTTCAAATGAGGAAGATAGACTTTGAAAATTTTCAATCAACACAAAGTGAGAATCGACTTCAATGGGCTTCAATGAATGTAAATCGACGAAATCTGACAAATTTAGATGCAAACTCATTCAAATATATGAGAAATGTTGAAATTCGACTTCAAATGAGGAAGATAGACTTTGAAAATAATCAATCCACACAAAGTGAGAATCGACTTCAATGGGCTTCAATGAATGTAAATCGACGATATCTGACAAAGTTAGATGCAAACTCATTCAAATATATGAGAAATGTTGAAATTCGACTTCAAATGAGGAAGATAGACTTTGAAAATTTTCAATCAACACAAAGTGAGAATCGACTTCAATGGGCTTCAATGAATGTAAATCGACGATATCTGACAAAGTTAGATGCAAACTCATTCAAATATATGAGAAATGTTGAAATTCGACTCCAAATGAGGAAGATAGACTTTGAAAATTTTCAATCAACACAAAGTGAGAATCGACTTCAATGGGCTTCAATGAATGTAAATCGACGATATCTGACAATGTTATATGCAAACTCATTCAAATATATAAGAAATGTTGAAATTCGACTTCAAATGAGGAAGATAGACTTTGAAAATTGTCAATCAACACAAAGTGAGAATCGACTTCAATGGGCTTCAATGAATGTAAATCGACGATATCTGACAAAGTTAGATGCAAACTCATTCAAATATATGAAAAATGTTGAAATTCGACTTTAGATCAGGAAGATAGACTTTGAAAATTTTCAATCAACACAAAGTGATAATCGACTTTAATGGGCTTCAATGAATGTAAATCGACGAAATCTGACAAAGTTATATGCAAACTCATTCAATTATATGAGAAATGTTTAAATTCGACTTCAAATGAGGAAGATAGACTTTGAAAATTTTCAATCAACACAAAGTGAGAATCGACTTCAATGGGCTTCAATGAATGTAAATCGACGATATCTGACAAAGTTATATGCAAACTCATTCAAATATATAAGAAATGTTGAAATTCGACTTCAAATGAGGAAGATAGACTTTGAAAATTTTTAATCAACACAAAGTGAGAATCGACTTCAATGGGCTTCAATGAATGTAAATCGACGATATCTGACAAAGTTAGATGCAAACTCATTCAAATATATGAGAAATGTTGAAATACGACTTCAAATCGGGAAGATAGACTTTGAAAATTTTCAATCAACACAAAGTGAAAATCGACTTCAATGGACTTCAATGAATGTAAATCGACGAAATCTGACAAAGTTATATGCAAACTCATTCAAATATATAAGAAATGTTGAAATTCGACTTCAAATGAGGAAGATAGACTTTGAAAATTTTCAATCAACACAAAGTGAGAATCGACTTCAATGGGCTTCAATGAATGTAAATCGACGATATATGACAAAGTTAGATGCAAACTCATTCAAATATATGAGAAATGTTGAAATTCGACTTCAAATGAGGAAGATAGACTTTGAAAATTTTCAATCAACACAAAGTGAGAATCGACTTCAATGGGCTTCAATGAATGTAAATCGACGAAATCTGACAAAGTTATATGCAAACTCATTCAATTATATGAGAAATGTTGAAATTCGACTTCAAATGAGGAAGATAGACTTTGAAAATTTTCAATCAACACAAAGTGAGAATCGACTTCAATGGGTTTCAATGAATGTAAATCGACGATATCTGACAAAGTTAGATGCAAACTCATTCAAATATATGAGAAATGTTGAAATTCGACTTCAAATGAGGAAGATAGACTTTGAAAATTTTCAATCAACACAAAGTGAGAATCGACTTCAATGGGCTGCAATGAATGTAAATCGATGATATCTGACAAAGTTAGATGCAAACTCATTCAAATATATGAGAAATGTTGAAATTCGACTTCAAATGAGGAAGATAGACTTTGAAAATTTTCAATCAACACAAAGTGAGAATCGACTTCAATGGGCTGCAATGAATGTAAATCGATGATATCTGACAAAGTTAGATGCAAACTCATTCAAATATATGAGAAATGTTGAAATTCGACTTCAAATGAGGAAGATAGACTTTGAAAGTAACAATAGCTCCCCTAAATATAATTCACGTAAATCATTCCTAAACAGGTATGTTTTTCTATTGTCATATTAAATTGATATTTGTAATAATTAATCTAAACCATTTTAACCCTTTATATATATAAATATATATATATATATATATATATATATATATATATATATATATATATATATATTCCAGATCAAATTCTTTGACTGAGCGAAGTAACAGAGAAAAAATAAGTAGAGATTCAAATGGCACTCCGACAACCTCAAAACTAAGAAGACCAAGGTAGAGAATGTCTTTTGTTTGTTCGAATCTATTTTTATTAGTTCAGTTATTTTTTTTTTGGTATATTTGAATCGATTTATAATTTTAATACCCAATTATAAAAAAACACCGTATGACTAGAAATGATTTCAATTATATATATATATATTTATATATATATATATATATATATATATATATATATATATATATATATTTATATATATATATATATATATATATATGTGTGCCAAAGTGTTAGTTTGGGGACAAAATATTTCTGTAAGTGATTGTTTGAGGACATTTGAAGACTGTCCCCAAAGTTTTTATATGCCTAACTATTGTTTTGAGGACTCGGGCAGTTTGGGGACTATCAAATTTGGTGTTTGAGGACACTATTGAGCAAAATGGGGACCACATTGAGCAATTCGGGGACAGCATATAGCAATTCGAGGACTGAATCGAATAAGAGAACCATTGTTTATTTAGCATTAAATCCAGCAACTCTAAGGAGGATTCGCGTTAGCAACTATTCTAATAGAGACTCAATCATCTGGACAATTATGATTTTTCTATTAAAATTTAGGAAAGTGGCTAAGATAGTCAGACGATTTTTGTTATTTGCCTAATAACAAAACCCGTTCACTCTCATCAGTTCTTGAACTTTGGCCAAAAATTTGAACCCCAAATTGTACTTTATAGCTACGTATTAAAATTTTCAGTTTTAGCAAATTGATAATAGAGATGTTAGAATTGGATATTTGTACCTACCTTTGCTCTGTTATGATATTATGTTTTAGGAAAAGAGTAATGCACTGAATTTATACTTGTTTCTTTCTAACACATTGTCGCTTATGGACTGTGTGTAGAATCCTATGTCACCATGAAATATTCCTAACACCTATATTTCAAGAAATGCTGCTCCAAAAGTAGTGCAAATATGAATGAGAAAACTTATAGTATATTTTGTGACGAAAAGCTGTATGAAGGCTGTGAGTTTAATACTCGTCATTCAAATCATTTCATTAAGACTTCTATCGGTTTATGTCGTTACCCGTTTGCTTGAAAAGGGAACTGTTGGGTATTGTCCAAAAAAAGTCCAATATTTTCAGCAGAGAATTTATTCAGTATTTACCTTAAGCACCAGACGAGACATTTTTGGTACTCATGGTGTATGAGATCGATTTTTATTAAGAATTTTCAAAATATAACCAATAAACCCAACGTACCATCATAAAAATAGGTTTAGTAACTTGACAGAATAAGATTAATCATATAATAGTAATTATGCGCCAAGGAGGATATGTGAGGTATTATTGTCCATATATTTATCGAAAAAGGTAGGTACCTTATTTATTTTGTTACTTTTAGTTTATATGAAAGTAAAATTTGAATTATTTCTTTTTGTGAAAATTAATTTGGCACAGAACTGCATCGGGAGTACTTATAATCTGACAGAACAACGAGTTTGAATTTGTCCACTCACCGATCCGAAGTTAAGATAAGTAACCATTGACCAAACATACCAACAGATCCCCAACCGTCTACTTCAAAGTCAGATAATCATAATGAAAGTTTTCCAGAAGCTTAAACTTCATCGACCTTAACGGCAAACGCCAACAGTCTAACGAAGGAAAATAATTTTAACTTAATTAATATTAACCCCTTCGGTATTACTTGACTAACGTTTAATATGCATCCAATATATAATAATTTTAAATAAGTAACTGAATAATCTAGGTTACGTTTAGAATTAGGTTATTGTTTGTCGGCTGGATTTTGGACGGGTCACTAGTCACTCCCGTTTCACATAACAGCTGTGCACAAGGAAGGCAACTCAATACAATAATTTTTGTTTTGGTTTCATAATATTGTTGTTGTTGTATACATGGACAAAAATTGTTACAATCAACAAATTCTTTTGATCCTTATTTACCATGCAAATCAAAGAAACATTTTTATTTAGAATTTCATGAAAACTATTCAAATATTTTCAATTGTATGTATTTCTGTGATGTTATCTAATATACAGTGTTAGGAATATTTCTTGGTAACTTAGGATTTAACACACGGTCCATAAGCGACAATATGTTAGAAAGAAACAAATGTACATTCGGTGTATAGTCTAGTATCCTTATTTTAACTGTAATAATCTACGCTGACTTTAGATTGTCTATCTCACTATATCTCACATTGGTAATGCTGTGTAACCTTTGCATTTTCCGTTGAGAGTGGGACGATTATTGTTTTACGTTAAAATCAAATGACGAACGATTTTTGTTATCATAAAAAGGAATATTGTATGGGAACATACACTTTCAACATGTAGATTGAAAATGAAGAGGAAGGATAGATAAAAATAGAACAATTACGGCTCTAGACTAAATCGTTTTATTATATATTATAACATTTCACTTTCGGTACTTGAGATGGTCTTTGTGAGCCTTTAAGGGATATAGATAAAATTTGTACAATGATAGCACAATTAAAACCGAAATCATTTCATCAGTTACCTATAATGATAAAACCTATTCGAAAAATAAATATTTCCAATATACTAATTACCATCATTTTTAGAACACACCAAAGACCAGTATCACTATTTTACTCGTTTAAAGTATTTCTTTAGTTCTTAAATAAAGTAGTGTAATGATATAGATTCCTTTCATGCATGATCGTGCAACGCCGCCTAATCGCCTAAAGGAACTGGCGTATATTTAACATACATATATATTGTTTTTTGCATAGACAGACCTTTTGATGTATGAAGACCGATAAAAAGATCATTTTATTTCGTAAAAGAATTTTTTTAATTGTCCTTTGCTTTTAAAAACGACAATGTATTGTGTTGATGATATTTTTAATAAATACCTACATTTTTATTTTTAATACCTACATTTTTGGTTGAAGTTCTCTTTTGTTGAGAAATGGTTAATACAAGTGTTACTCTCCACTTATCATAGTTGAATGATTAAACTACTTTTAAACCAAATGTATACTGGAATTGCCTGTTTTTCATCGTTCCAACCTAATGAAAACTATGCCCTTTTCCATACAAATGATAACAAATACATTATTCTACTAAAATGTATCACAAAGATATTTTGGTGATATATTTCTAGAACATAAAGATATTTGTATTTTCAAATCGAACATGTTCTTGTACTTGTACTGTTAATTCATACATCATACTTGAAGGTGTCAATTTAAAACACTTCAACTGATGTTTTGATAAATTAAAACTTCAATTATTCATGTGTAAGCAAATTTGTCAACTGTTAAACCTTACAAAAGTAGTCGACGAATTTGCAATAATTTACAGATTTAATTTCACATTTCGTTGTATTGTCTCTTCCGTTTCAATAATACCTATGCATAGGTCCTCTCGGTTTCGATGTGTCTATTAGCTTAATTATTATTTAGTTCGAGCATATTATTGAGTCTGTAATTTATTCATCCAGACTAAAATTTAGTATTACTAGTATTTTATGTTATTGCTCCCAATCTAGTAACTATATCAATATCAGTTGAAACAAATTAACAGAATAACTTGTTTGATTTAAGAATACAAATAAGAATTTTTGTCCTAGAAAGAAATAAACAGAAGATTGATAATTTGTCATCTCTTCTTCCGTATATTTTTTTTTTATTATTAGCAAGATCAGGTGTCTACTACCTATATCGAACAGAAAATTTCGAAATGGTATGAAAAACGGCCTAGTTTTTCGTTAACTTTAATACTGAAAACAGTAATTTTGGTACTAAATAATTCGATTTCGTATGAAAATAGTTAAGTCATTGAGGTATTTGCATAATTTTTTATCAAACATTATTTGTAACAAATAAACATTTTACAGAATATTTGAACTAGTACTTATATTGTCTCTATTATTTATTAATCCATGAAACAGTAAATACGTTCGTATGAAATCACTAGAAATATCTTTAGTTTAGCAATGATAAACGAGACATTAGTGGAAAATTTGAGCATTACTTTATTTCAGTCAGAATTCTATCCAAAGTTGGGATTTTATTTTTAAAGAAGAATTTGTGAACATTATGTCAAATATTTTTTTAGTTGTTTAGTACAAGGTTTTAACAATTCCTGGACGACTTCCACGATTAGAAAAACAATTGTTCTAGTGTTTCTATATTCTTTGCTAGCAGCCGATTTAGCAACTCCTCATAAGGCTTACAAAAATATTTTGAGTATTTAACACATCACATAGACATGCAAAATTTATCATCATTCATGTATGAAAGAGCCTGTACGCTTTATACAGTACCATATAGATATGGAAAAATTTTATCGACATATACGATTGCATTTGTCTGAAACATCATGTTGCTAGTCGACCAGTACAAAATATAACAAATACACGCGATGTAGATTCAAGCAGATCACCTATGAACACTTTGGTTCTAAAGTACTATGCAAATTTCATTCTTTGTTATTGAATCTTCTAACTTTCTGGAAGGTGTTTAATACTGACACTAAGCTACAACGTCATATTTTGTATAAAAAAAGTTATTTTATTAACTAATGTTGTACCCCGTATATATGTGTAATGAGAATCAATTCCTTATCTATTCACGTATTCACTAAATTGCTAAACAAAAACACAAAACAAATTTTATATAGGTACCTACATAATTTAATAAATGATTTTTATTGTTTTCTCTTTATCACTCTGTAAGCTGAGCAAAATCACCGTAACATAAATTTACGGGTTTGTATTGTAAAATCACATAAAGTTTTACGGACATATTGCTAATAATAGTTTATTTATCAAGCAAAACTATCATAATCCCTTGTACGAGACATATTTCAAAGTTAGTTGGAAATATGCGTTTTTTATAAGCACATACAATTTTTTATTTAAGAATACCTAACGCAAATAGGCAAATATCTCTCCACACTGTTTATGTATAACCATTATTTTAGGCGGTATGATTAAATCCACGATTTTCTCCAAAAATATAAAACTTCTGGTGGCATATTTCCTTTGTAGGTTTCATTAAGAGTGCCAAAAATTCCTACTTGGCGATTGTTTTACGTTCTACTAGACAAATATGAAAGAATGCGAATAAAAAAACTCCCCTCTGTTTATGTATTGTTTTTGTCGATATCGGAGAGCTTTGTTGTCGCTTAGACCGCGTTTTTATCTGTAACGTTCGAATTCCAGTTATTCATTTTTCAATTTTAAATAGGTAGGTATATCAAGAATAAACATATTAGAAACATATATATTTAGGTAGAGTGAAACTTACCGATTTTACAGCGGTTTAAGTGAGTGAATGTCACCAAATGACCAATTGACAGGCATCTTCGTAATCGGTAGAATTTTAAATATTTCTTGTTTTGTCATATGATAAAGAACTAATCGCATCGACTCAATTCCGAGTTGCATTTACCTCTAAAATTTGGCAAAAAATACTGTTTTCCAACGTGTTTCACACAATATTTTTTCTAATTTTTAATTGGATGTGATTATTTGAATTCAAATTTAAAGTACTTGAATCGTATAATACGCTTTTATCTGAGACATAAACCAAACAATATGAAGGGTTCTGGAGAAAAATTTATAACGAATTAGAATATGGTAAATTACCCCTGGGGGGGGGCTGTTTAGAAGCAAAAGGTACTTATTAGGTATTGTGCAATGGGCATGTATAAATTTACAAAAGAACCTAGGTATGATGAAATGAGTAAAAACAGCAAAGGATAAATAGTTGGATTGAGCTTGTGCAAAACAAGTAAAAGAGAGAATGGTTGGAAAATTGATGTTATATGGGCAATCCAATTTGGTGGTCGATATCTCCGAATTTCACAGACCTAATTTTCATATAACAATGGTAGTAAATGAAGTAATTTTTTTCGCATTTACAGATATTTAGCGATGTAAACGTGACAATATCAGTTCAATTTGGTTAAAACGTGTTAAGCTTAAAACATATATTTAAAGAATATTGGTTGTCCAATCCTGCTATTTCTATTGAGTAAGATAAAGTATTTTTTGCATTGATTACTATCTTATGAAAATAAATTTTCGAAATATTTGGCTGGTTTGAAACTGGTTGTGAAATTTCATAATTTTGAATAAGGAATAAACTCTTAATTCTCTCTCTCCTGGGGAACAAATCCAATACGCAGAATATTTGTCATTTATTACTTACTGGCCGTTATAATAAGTTTACAAAACATCATGCGATCGTTGTATCAGTTGGCTCCACCTCCATCAATGTAATGTTGCGCAATGGAAAAATTGAAACAGAGATCAAAGGTGCCGACCACGAGTGAACAATTGCTGTAAACTGTGACTTAAATAAGTCATACGATTTAAGTTTATCTTTGCCAACACCAAAGTCCGTCAAAATTCAAGTTAACTAGTCCATCTAACTGCATGACATGAAAAATTACTAAAAACAAAGTTACAATGATTATTTTGTGAAACACTGTTCCTACTCTCACAATAACTCGTTTTGTAGCACGAGTACTACAAAAAGTAAAATTTTTTTATAATAATAAAATGACATTAGTATCATTACCTATTTTATGTTCATTTCATCTTTGTACTGAAGTGATATGTGTAAGATGTTTAAAGTTTGAATCTCAAATTTCAAGTCTTGGTTTGACTCATCGTAAAATTAACTATAAAATGTAAAATAAAAATACATACAATGACCAATTGTATGATACTAAAAATTTCTAAAAAAAATTTCAAAGAATTTCAATTGTATCATTGTAAATAATGATATACCTAATAAAGTCTCTTATAAACACGAACTACAAGAAGTAATTTCATAATAATGCACATATATACAAAATTTACTCTGTGATATCGGAAACAGATACACAAAATAACCATTTCAGCAACGTTTTTGGTAACTTTTTATACAGTTTAACTCATGGCTGACGGATTGAAATTTATAGCTAACATTGGATATTTGGTAGGTATTGGGGTAATCAACCCCCTACACATAAGATTATGGAATTTAGAAGAGAAAGAAAAATCAGTTTCAACCTAAAATACACATACACCCAATAATAACAGAATGCACAAACTCATTTTAAATTTTTTTAAAATATTAGTAGTGTCAGGAATCAATTGAAGGCGCCTACGGGAATGAAATACTATAACAAATATTACATTGAATTATGCTAAGCAAATACTATAACGTTATTTTTGACAAAACGACAGATGTTGCCACGCATCACAAATGTCTATTGACTCACAAGAAAGTTTGGTAGGATTCATTGACTGTCATGCTAGTAATTAAGGAAGTACGACGCATGAGACCTACTTTGGTGGTGAAGTACTGGATAATACTATAACAACATTATAGGGGCTGATACATGCAACTTATTGTTAGGTGAACAAAAGGGAGCTGTTACAGTACTGATGATTTTGTTCTTCATATGTAATTGTGTCTTTGGGGACAATTGAAGGTTTGTACTTTATACCGTGTACACTTATACCGTATAAGTTTGTTTGAGGACCTAACATTTTTGATATGTAAATGTGTATTTGGGGTCACTGGAAAGGTATATACGGTATAAGTTTATACCGTATATGTTATACAGTTTAAACTTATACTGTCCCCGTATAAACACTTATCCATATATATATATATATATATATATATATATATATATATATATATATATATATATATATATATATATATATATATATATATATATATATATATATTAGTTTCAGTGCATCTTCGAGTTGCAAAGAAAAAATTGGGAGTACTGCCACCCCAATAAGAGTTCAAGAACAACATAAAATAATGAGAAGAAATAGTGTTACCGAAGGGATTACTAACATTCAAGTTCGTTCAAATTGTAGTAATTCTGCTGGAAAAGAATCGAGATTGATGTCGTCACTCCGTAATGTTAGAGAGAATTTATTAAAATCGCCTTATTATAATTCAAAGACTGGAATACTAGTCGATAACAATACTAAAATAGAATCAAAAGTTGAGAAAATAGTCATCATTAGAAAATCCCTTAACTCGTCGGTGAGTATTAATTAAATGTTACATAATAAAAAATTCAGCTTTTCAATTAATATTGTGAAAAATTTGTTTCCCGTCTGTTTGCGTTCGACATGGAAATAGCTATTTTGTCACGATTTGCAAAGAATTACATAGAAAAAAATTGATGGTGGAAAATCTATCATCGAATTTCACAGATATTAGTATATAAATAGTATTAGTATTAGTATTAGTATATAAAATAAAGCAGATGGGATGGTATCATGTATTGTCCCATGGAGATTCCGAAAATCACAGTAGTTTTCGAATTTGAGGAATGGTTTTCGTGAAAATCCAATTTTCTCCTCTTGATTCACCCACCGCCATCTGCCCGATACAACACAAACTTTCCTCTCTGCTATACAGTGAGTAACTGTGAGGAAAGTGTGGTTCGGACATTATGGCACAGAGGATGCACGTGTTTTGTAACGCCTGTCATATTCGCAACCCGTTATACGTCTCATAGATAAAATAAAAAATGTTATTGAATTGAAACCACAATCGTTTTACTCATTCTATGATTTTACGATTATGTCGCTGTCTACCGAGCGATGCCGGAAACTAATTATAGTCTTTCTCCTGTTTATATAACAACCAGTTCGAAGCATTGTGTATAATTGGTTGCCTCTCCTTAAGGGTGAGACTAAATCAATTATATACAAATTTGATATTTCTAAAAACAACTATCTAAACACATCAGATAAAGGAAAGTATCGAAAAAAATATGTGGTATCATGTATTTTCTCATAGAGATTTCGAAAATCACATTAGTTTTCGAATTTAAGCATCGGTTTTCGTGAAAATCCGATTTTTACGTTTTTTCTCCACTTTTCCCCCCTAAATGATCTTTTTTCGAAAAAACTGATAGCTATTCTGGGATCCTTATACCAAAATACTGCTCTGTGCAAATCACATTAGTTTTCGAATTTGAGCAATGGTTTTCGTGAAAATTCAATTTTCTTGTTTGATTTTTACTGAAAGTGTTTTTGTAACGCCTGTTATATCCGCAACCAGTTATATGACTCGCTTTTAATTCTCAATTCCCGATCACCAAGTTTCACATTTTCCATTTGGAAATCTGATTGTACAGCATCGGCATCTTTGAAATTGACATATCTAAATCCTTTTCCCATACTGGTACGAGGGTCTCTGACAATTCTAACAGCTGATTCTATCAAACCATAAGGTTCAAATAATTTCCATAACTGCTCTTCTTCAGCTCCTTAGGTCTCAAAGGAATAATAAATATAATTAATACTTATTGAATATTCAAAAATATGTATGTCATTAATAAAACTTACAGAAATCAAAATTTCCAACGAACACACAAATGCTTTTCTTTGAAAACATTACCATTTTGTTGAACTGCATTTGAGCATCTTCTTGTTTGACAAATCTGTAAAAAATGAAGGTAAAAAATGCCAATACTAATGAGAAAATATTAAAGCAATCAATAATAAAATTTAATATTAATTTCCATTAGTTACCTATGTTGAATCTGTTAATAAATTTAGATAGCATTTGAAATAATATAATATATCTGAATTGGAAATTAAATATTACCTTATAAAACAAAAGATAGATACATACTCTTTATATCAGGATGAAATTCTTTTTTGATGGAAGCGACTTTTTTGGGTATTTTTGGATCACAACGGGTATACCTTTAAACCTTAATGTCTTCTCAATTGGTCCATATTTATATTTTTAAAACACTTTTGATATTTTTCTTTTTATAATCTATAGAAACATTTCACTATCAACTATACTATTTACAACACTATTTGTTAATAATTTCTTTATTTTCAGACTACATTCTAAACTATCGTTTCCATTTACTTGTTCTTCTTCACCGTTAACCGATCCATTTAAACGGCTGCTAGCTGATAATTTTGTTTTCTTTACCTTATTTTTTTGGACTTGGTTCTGTAGTATCCTTATCCTGATTTAATTGTTCTTTTTCACCATCAACATCCATCATTTGATACTTTTTTTTTTATTTTTCATTCTCTCCTTGTTGATTACCTCTCTTACCATTTTTTTCTTTGCGTTTTTTGTTCCTCTTTTGTTTTCAAAATAGATGCCGAACTACTCACTTCATTATCGTGTTAATTCAAATTATTTTTACTAGTTGATAAGCATTTCTTTCTTCAGATTAGTGTTTCCTCCATCGTTTAAATGTTGTTTGATATCCAACTTTCTACCCTTACCTTGTTTCTATTCGTTTAGTTTGACTGAAATTCTCCTGACTTTAATTTTATCATCAGTGTTATTAAATCAGCTATACTTCATATCATCATCATATGTTCAGAAAAACAATGGTTATTCTATAAGAAATTCGTATAGTGAAAGTAGATTGTTTAGAATTCAATATTTTTAATGGTTTACAATGGATTCTGGTGTGTTTATTTTAGAAATCTTTCATTTATATTATATTCTGTTATTGACCATTATTAGTCCCTTTTTTTGTTGAAAGTATCCTTGGGTTGATATTTATATTTGAAAAATAACACGTGCGGTGCAGTTTTGGAACTCTTTTTATCTGTTTGTAGAATAGTTTGTTTACATTATATCGAGGGTTTAATACCGATAACGAAAAATGATCGTGCAGCCCCTTCTTGGATGCCTTTGTCTTTGTTCCAAGAATTGTTTGGTTCTAATATATTTTTTTTGATATTTATGAGATTACATTCAACAGAATTGTTAGAGAGTTAAGGACCACCCTTCACTATGAGAAATTTTAAAATCGCATTATTCTACATAAATAATAGATAGTAATACCAAAATATTTATATATGTTGAGGATTTAATACCGATAACAAAAATTGACCGTGAAGCCCCTTTTTAGACGCCCTCATCTTTGTTGGAAGAATTTCTTATTTACTTCACATTTCGAATTTATTTTTGATATTCATGAGAAAAATAATGTTCAATAGAATATTTTCTTATATGGTTTATGTAATTTGGGGATGAGGACCACCCTACATTATGGGAAGTTTTAAAATCACAGAATTCTCGATATCAAGATAATAAAAAAGTTTTGATTTTGTCTTCATCATCGTTTCAAATTCTACGATCCTTAATTAATATAAAAATTTTCATGTACCTGTAATCACCAATGAAAGTACTAATTCGAAAAACGAAGGTATGTCGTAAAACATTAAAAGTATATATCACCAAAAGGAAATTACTATTATTTGGTGCCCATAACCTCTACTTATATAGCCATTTAATAATATTAAGTTATTGTGAATTGTAATAATTAAATCTATGCCATGTTTTATTGTATGAAGTATATCTATTATCACTAATTATTCGAAACTTTCTTAGAAATATTATTAAAAATTTATATTGCTCTTTGAAAACACTATTTTATTCAATATGGAAATTATATAACAAAATATGTAATATTTAATTACTTATTATTTAATAAATCAAAACTTTTACATCTTCTCAGTTCATTGACCCCTTTCGAATTCCTTGGGAATGTCTAGACTTGTTTTTGACTTGCGCACTTTAAATGTGACGTCACAAGCTTTAAACAATGCATTTAATTATTTAGATAATGAAACTTTGACAGTATTACAAATTCGGGCAGACATATTTGATGCTAAATTTTTTATTCGTAAAATTTCGTGCAATTTTGTTTTCGATGGTGGAGTGAAAACTATTTTCTTATTGATATAGGTAAGATATTATTCTCTTTATGTAAAAATTAACGAGATTTGTCCAATTAAAGTTTCCAGGAAAATGAACGATTTCAGTGTATTACATTTTATGGAATGCTAATGTTATATTATTATTTTATTAATATTTTCAAAGTAATTAAAATTAAGCATATTCTTCAGATAATTTGAAATTGTTTGAATCATTAATTTACTTATAAACATTAAACAAACGATAATCTAAAATATAGCATCAAATAGTTCGTTGACCCTTGTCTGTCTAGACAGCATGTCGGCCAACTTTGTATGTCGACGCAATTATTGTTCACGTCAAATCTTTTCAACTGTAATGTGTTTTTTCATATAAAAATATATATAGATATTAATATTAAAATACCTTATTTCGATTGTAGTACAAAATAGTTATTATTAGATAAATAAAATAGAGAGATACCGGATTTGTTCGATAACGACAAAAAAAACTTTCGATTTCTAGTTTTAAAAATGTGACTAATGTTGAAAATTTTTATTGGAAACATTGGAAATTCTCAGTACATCGATAGAAAATAGCTTTTATATGAAAATTTTCGTGAAACGGATTGAAAATAAAAATTAAAAATTATTTGTTTTTCTTTGATGTTTGTGGACGTGCGTGCTAACAATAATCCGATAAAGAATTTTCCGTGTTTTAATGCAATATTGTGAAAATTATGGATAAACGGAAAATTCTTAACTACCAAGATGGTGATTTCCTCATTTGTGAACTGGTGAGTGATTTTTTGTCTTATTCATTTGATTTTAAATTTACTACCTAAAATATTTCTTGTCATTTGGTCTCAGATGAGTGAAAACTATTTTCTTTTATATATCGGTTATATGCCGCCATTCTTTTGGAACTTTGAATTTTCAAGTCCATTAAACTGGGGATCTTTTAATAAAACAAAATTAATCTAATCGTTTTTCACATATTTTTTTTTGATTGATAGATACTCAATACATAATTAGCTAAAGGGTTGTTACTAAACTAATAATTGAGTTTTCTGTTTCATAGAAAACTTTCCAAGTGAAGGTTTCTAATATTTTTTTTGGTATTTGTTCCTCTTGTTCAATAATTGGTGGGTATAGGAAAGAGAAAATTATTTATTGTTTGAATTTAGTGCTTAGCTGCTTCAATATCTTTGTTTTTTCGAATAGAAAAAAATTTGAGCTAATGAAGTTGTCAAGAATGTTTTTCTGGTGACTGATTTGCATTTTGAAAACTGTTTAGTCAAAACTTTCAATATTCACTTTTCAATTATTTAATTTCTGGTGTGAGCTACTCGGGGTACAATAATTCCTAGGTAGGTAGAAGATAGTCTTTAGGGTTGATATTACAATATCTTTCGAGGGATTGTTATTCTATTTTTAAAATTTTATGTTTATTTTATTGTCCAAATGTAATAATTATGATTGATATTTTGATAAATTGTTGAACCTTCTCAGACCCTTTCTTTATCCTTCCAAGAATTTTATATTCAAAAACCAACCACCCTTTTTTGTTTATTTAAGCAAACTTATATACCTCTTCTCGATGTTTCCTTTTATAATTCGTATTCTAAATGTAATATCCAAAATTTAGGACTTGATAAAGGCTTTATTTATTACTGGGTAGAAAATGAAACAGAAATTTTGAAACTTGAAATAAATTCTACACTGTATGAATTCTACGTTCTTTCTTTACTTAATAAACATTTTCTTGTACCTACCTGTAATCACTAATGAAATTACTAATTCGAAAAACGAAGACGTAGAAAAATTGAAAATATATAATAAGTACCTATCTAGTGTCCTAAAAAGAAACTTTGTTAAGCTTTCTTAACCACTTTGTCAGATATCGTCGATTAACATCCATTAAAGCCCATTGAAGTCTATTGTCACTTTGTCTTGATTGAAAATTTTCAAAGTCTATCTTCCCCATTTGAAGTCGAATTTCAACATTTCTTATATATTTGAATGAGTTTGTATCTGACTTTGTCAGATATCGTCGATTTACATTCATTGAAGCCCATTGAAGTCGATTCTCACTTTGTGTTGATTGAAAATTTTCAAAGTCTATCTTCCTCATTTGAAGTCGAATTTCAACATTTCTTATATATTTGAATGAGTTTGTATCTGACTTTGTCAGATATCGTCGATTTACATTCATTGAAGCCCATTGAAGTCGATTCTCACTTTGTGTTGATTGAAAATTTTCAAAGTCTATCTTCCTCATTTGAAGTCGAATTTCAACATTTCTCATATATTTGAATGAGTTTGCATCTAACTTTGTCAGATATCGTCGATTTACATTCATTGAAGCCCATTGAAGTCGATTCTCACTTTGTGTTGATTGAAAATTTTCAAAGTCTATCTTCCTCATTTGAAGTCGAATTTCAACATTTCTTATATATTTGAGTGAGTTCGCATCTGACTTTGTCAGATATCGTCGATTAACATCCATTGAAGCCCATTGAAGTCGATTGTCACTTTGTGTTTATTGAAAAATTTCAAAGTCTATCTTCCTCATTTGAAGTCGAATTTCAACATTTCTTATATATTTGAGTGAGTTCGCATCTGACTTTGTCAGATATCGTCGATTAACATCCATTGAAGCCCATTGAAGTCGATTGTCACTTTGTGTTTATTGAAAATTTTCAAAGTCTATCTTCCTCATTTGAAGTCGAATTTCAACATTTCTTATATATTTGAATGAGTTCGCATCTGACTTTGTCAGATATCGTCGATTTACATTCATTGAAGCCCATTGAGGTCGATTGTCACTTTGTGTTGATTGAAAATTTTCAAAGTCTATCTTCCCCATTTGAAGTCGAATTTCAACATTTCTCATATATTTGAATGAGGAAATGAGGAAGATAGACTTTGAAAATTTTCAATCAACACAAAGTGAGAATCGACTTCAATGGGCTTCAATGAATGTAAATCGACGATATCTGACAAAGTTAGATGCAAACTCATCCAAATATATGAGAAATGTTGAAATTCGACTTCAAATGAGGAGGATAGACTTTGATAATTTTCAATCAACACAAAGTGAGAATGGACTTCAATGGGCTTCAATAAATGTAAATCGACGATATCTGACAAAGTTAGATGCAAACTCTTTCTAATATATAAGAAATGTTGAAATTCGACTTAAAATGAGGAAGATAGACTTTGAAAATTTTCAATCAACACAAAGTGACAATAGACTTCAATGTGCTTCAATGGATGTAAATCGACGATATATGACAAAGTTAGATGCAAACTCATTCAAATATATGAGAAATGTTGAAATTCGACTTCAAATGAGGAAGATAGACTTTGAAAATTTTCAATCAACACAAAGTGAGAATCGACTTCAATGGGCTTCAATGAATGTAAATCGACGAAATCTGACAAAGTTATATGCAAACTCATTCAATTATATGAGAAATGTTGAAATTCGACTTCAAATGAGGAAGATAGACTTTGAAAATTTTCAATCAACACAAAGTGAGAATCGACTTCAATGGGTTTCAATGAATGTAAATCGACGATATCTGACAAAGTTAGATGCAAACTCATTCAAATACATGAGAAATGTTGAAATTCGACTTCAAATGAGGAAGATAGACTGAAAATTTTCAATCAACACAAAGTGAGAATCGACTTCAATGGGCTGCAATGAATGTAAATCGATGATATCTGACAAAGTTAGATGCAAACTCATTCAAATATATGAGAAATGTTGAAATTCGACTTCAAATGAGGAAGATAGACTTTGAAAGTAACAATAGCTCCCCTAAATATAATTCACGTAAATCATTCCTAAACAGGTATGTTTTTCTATTGTCATATTAAATTGATATTTGTAATAATTAATCTAAACCATTTTAACCCTTTATATATATAAATATATATATATATATATATATATATATATATATATATATATATATATATATATATATATATTCCAGATCAAATTCTTTGACTGAGCGAAGTAACAGAGAAAAAATAAGTAGAGATTCAAATGGCACTCCGACAACCTCAAAACTAAGAAGACCAAGGTAGAGAATGTCTTTTGTTTGTTCGAATCTATTTTTATTAGTTCAGTTATTTTTTTTTTGGTATATTTGAATCGATTTATAATTTTAATACCCAATTATAAAAAAACACCCTATGACTAGAAATGATTTCAATTATATATATATATATTATATATATATATATATATATATATATATATATATATATATATATATATATATATATATATTTATATATATATATATATATATATATATATATATATATATATATATATATATGTGTGTGCCAAAGTGTTAGTTTGGGGACAAAATATTTCTGTAAGTGATTGTTTGAGGACATTTGAGGACTGTCCCCAAAGTTTTTATATGCCTAACTATTGTTTTGAGGACTCGGGCAGTTTGGGGACTATCAAATTTGGTGTTTGAGGACACTATTGAGCAAAATGGGGACCACATTGAGCAATTCGGGGACAGCATATAGCAATTCGAGGACTGAATCGAATAAGAGAACCATTGTTTATTTAGCATTAAATCCAGCAACTCTAAGGAGGATTCGCGTTAGCAACTATTCTAATAGAGACTCAATCATCTGGACAATTATGATTTTTCTATTAAAATTTAGGAAAGTGGCTAAGATAGTCAGACGATTTTTGTTATTTGCCTAATAACAAAACCCGTTCACTCTCATCAGTTCTTGAACTTTGGCCAAAAATTTGAACCCCAAATTGTACTTTATAGCTACGTATTAAAATTTTCAGTTTTAGCAAATTGATAATAGAGATGTTAGAATTGGATATTTGTACCTACCTTTGCTCTGTTATGATATTATGTTTTAGGAAAAGAGTAATGCACTGAATTTATACTTGTTTCTTTCTAACACATTGTCGCTTATGGACTGTGTGTAGAATCCTATGTCACCATGAAATATTCCTAACACCTATATTTCAAGAAATGCTGCTCCAAAAGTAGTGCAAATATGAATGAGAAAACTTATAGTATATTTTGTGACGAAAAGCTGTATGAAGGCTGTGAGTTTAATACTCGTCATTCAAATCATTTCATTAAGACTTCTATCGGTTTATGTCGTTACCCGTTTGCTTGAAAAGGGAACTGTTGGGTATTGTCCAAAAAAAGTCCAATATTTTCAGCAGAGAATTTATTCAGTATTTACCTTAAGCACCAGACGAGACATTTTTGGTACTCATGGTGTATGAGATCGATTTTTATTAAGAATTTTCAAAATATAACCAATAAACCCAACGTACCATCATAAAAATAGGTTTAGTAACTTGACAGAATAAGATTAATCATATAATAGTAATTATGCGCCAAGGAGGATATGTGAGGTATTATTGTCCATATATTTGTCGAAAAAGGTAGGTGCCTTATTTATTTTGTTACTTTTAGTTTATATGAAAGTAAAATTTGAATTATTTCTTTTTGTGAAAATTAATTTGGCACAGAACTGCATCGGGAGTACTTATAATCTGACAGAACAACGAGTGAGTTTATTTGAATTTGTCCACTCACCGATCCGAAGTTAAGATAAGTAACCATTGACCAAACATACCAACAGATCCCCAACCGTCTACTTCAAAGTCAGATAATCATAATGAAAGTTTTCCAGAAGCTTAAACTTCATCGACCTTAACGGCAAACGCCAACAGTCTAACGAAGGAAAATAATTTTAACTTAATTAATATTAACCCATTCGGTATTACTTGACTAACGTTTAATATGCATCCAATATATAATAATTTTAAATAAGTAACTGAATAATCTAGTTTACGTTTAGAATTAGGTTATTGTTTGTCGGCTGGATTTTGGACGGGTCACTAGTCACTCCCGTTTCACATAACAGCTGTGCACAAGGAAGGCAACTCAATACAATAATTTTTGTTTTGGTTTCATAATATTGTTGTTGTTGTATACATGGACAAAAATTGTTACAATCAACAAATTCTTTTGATCCTTATTTACCATGCAAATCAAAGAAACATTTTTATTTAGAATTTCATGAAAACTATTCAAATATTTTCAATTGTATGTATTTCTGTGATGTTATCTAATATACAGTGTTAGGAATATTTCTTGGTAACTTAGGATTTAACACACGGTCCATAAGCGACAATATGTTAGAAAGAAACAAATGTACATTCGGTGTATAGTCTAGTATCCTTATTTTAACTGTAATAATCTACGCTGACTTTAGATTGTCTATCTCACTATATCTCACATTGGTAATGCTGTGTAACCTTTGCATTTTCCGTTGAGAGTGGGACGATTATTGTTTTACGTTAAAATCAAATGACGAACGATTTTTGTTATCATAAAAAGGAATATTGTATGGGAACATACACTTTCAACATGTAGATTGAAAATGAAGAGGAAGGATAGATAAAAATAGAACAATTACGGCTCTAGACTAAATCGTTTTATTATATATTATAACATTTCACTTTCGGTACTTGAGATGGTCTTTGTGAGCCTTTAAGGGATATAGATAAAATTTGTACAATGATAGCACAATTAAAACCGAAATCATTTCATCAGTTACCTATAATGATAAAACCTATTCGAAAAATAAATATTTCCAATATACTAATTACCATCATTTTTAGAACACACCAAAGACTAGTATCACTATTTTACTCGTTTAAAGTATTTCTTTAGTTCTTAAATAAAGTAGTGTAATGATATAGATTCCTTTCATGCATGATCGTGCAACGCCGCCTAATCGCCTAAAGGAACTGGCGTATATTTAACATACATATATATTGTTTTTTGCATAGACAGACCTTTTGATGTATGAAGACCGATAAAAAGATCATTTTATTTCGTAAAAGAATTTTTTTAATTGTCCTTTGCTTTTAAAAACGACAATGTATTGTGTTGATGATATTTTTAATAAATACCTACATTTTTATTTTTAATACCTACATTTTTGGTTGAAGTTCTCTTTTGTTGAGAAATGGTTAATACAAGTGTTACTCTCCACTTATCATAGTTGAATGATTAAACTACTTTTAAACCAAATGTATACTGGAATTGCCTGTTTTTCATCGTTCCAACCTAATGAAAACTATGCCCTTTTCCATACAAATGATAACAAATACATTATTCTACTAAAATGTATCACAAAGATATTTTGGTGATATATTTCTAGAACATAAAGATATTTGTATTTTCAAATCGAACATGTTCTTGTACTTGTACTGTTAATTCATACATCATACTTGAAGGTGTCAATTTAAAACACTTCAACTGATGTTTTGATAAATTAAAACTTCAATTATTCATGTGTAAGCAAATTTGTCAACTGTTAAACCTTACAAAAGTAGTCGACGAATAAGCAATAATTTACAGATTTAATTTCACATTTCGTTGTATTGTCTCTTCCGTTTCAATAATACCTATGCATAGGTCCTCTCGGTTTCGATGTGTCTATTAGCTTAATTATTATTTAGTTCGAGCATATTATTGAGTCTGTAATTTATTCATCCAGACTAAAATTTAGTATTACTAGTATTTTATGTTATTGCTCCCAATCTAGTAACTATATCAATATCAGTTGAAACAAATTAACAGAATAACTTGTTTGATTTAAGAATACAAATAAGAATTTTTGTCCTAGAAAGAAATAAATAGAAGATTGATAATTTGTCATCTCTTCTTCTGTATATTTCTTTTTTATTATTAGCAAGATCAGGTGTCTACTACCTATATCGAACAGAAAATTTCGAAATGGTATGAAAAACGGCCTAGTTTTTCGTTAACTTTAATACTGAAAACAGTAATTTTGGTACTAAATAATTCGATTTCGTATGAAAATAGTTAAGTCATTGAGGTATTTGCATAATTTTTTATCAAACATTATTTGTAACAAATAAACATTTTACAGAATATTTGAACTAGTACTTATATTGTCTCTATTATTTATTAATCCATGAAACAGTAAATACGTTCGTATGAAATCACTAGAAATATCTTTAGTTTAGCAATGATAAACGAGACATTAGTGGAAAATTTGAGCATTACTTTATTTCAGTCAGAATTCTATCCAAAGTTGGGATTTTATTTTTAAAGAAGAATTTGTGAACATTATGTCAAATATTTTTTTAGTTGTTTAGTACAAGGTTTTAACAATTCCTGGATGACTTCCACGATTAGAAAAACAATTGTTCTAGTGTTTCTATATTCTTTGCTAGCAGCCGATTTAGCAACTCCTCATAAGGCTTACAAAAATATTTTGATTATTTAACACATCACATAGACATGCAAAATTTATCATCATTCATGTATGAAAGAGCCTGTACGCTTTATACAGTACCATATAGATATGGAAAAATTTTATCGACATATACGATTGCATTTGTCTGAAACATCATGTTGCTAGTCGACCAGTACAAAATATAACAAATACACGCGATGTAGATTCAAGCAGATCACCTATGAACACTTAGGTTCTAAAGTACTATGCAAATTTCATTCTTTGTTATTGAATCTTCTAGCTTTCTGGAAGGTGTTTAATACTGACACTAAGCTACAACGTCATATTTTGTATAAAAAAAGTTATTTTATTAACTAATGTTGTACCCCGTATATATGTGTAATGAGAATCAATTCCTTATCTATTCACGTATTCACTAAATTGCTAAACAAAAACACAAAACAAATTTTATATAGGTACCTACATAATTTAATAAATGATTTTTATTGTTTTCTCTTTATCACTCTGTAAGCTGAGCAAAATCACCGTAACATAAATTTACGGGTTTGTATTGTAAAATCACATAAAGTTTTACGGACATATTGCTAATAATAGTTTATTTATCAAGCAAAACTATCATAATCCCTTGTACGAGACATATTTCAAAGTTAGTTGGAAATATGCGTTTTTTATAAGCACATACAATTTTTTATTTAAGAATACCTAACGCAAATAGGCAAATATCTCTCCACACTTTTTATGTATAACCATTATTTTAGGCGGTATGATTAAATCCACGATTTTCTCCAAAAATATAAAACTTCTGGTGGCATATTTCCTTTGTAGGTTTCATTAAGAGTGCCAAAAATTCCTACTTGGCGATTGTTTTACGTTCTACTAGACAAATATGAATGAATGCGAATAAAAAAACTCCCCTCTGTTTATGTATTGTTTTTGTCGATATCAGAGAGCTTTGTTGTCGCTTTGACCGCGTTTTTATCTGTAACGTTCGAATTCCAGTTATTCATTTTTCAATTTTAAATAGGTAGGTATATCAAGAATAAACATATTAGAAACATATATATTTGGGTAGAGTGAAACTTACCGATTTTACAGCGGTTTAAGTGAGTGAATGTCACCAAATGACCAATTGACAGGCATCTTCGTAATCGGTAGAATTTTAAATATTTCTTGTTTTGTCATATTATAAAGAACTAATCGCATCGACTCAATTCCGAGTTGCATTTACCTCTAAAATTTGGCAAAAAATACTGTTTTCCAACGTGTTTCACACAATATTTTTTCTAATTTTTAATTGGATGTGATTATTTGAATTCAAATTTAAAGTACTTGAATCGTATAATACGCTTTTATCTGAGACATAAACCAAATAATATGAAGGGTTCTGGAGAAAAATTTATAACGAATTAGAATATGGTAAATTACCCCTGGGGGGGGGCTGTTTAGAAGCAAAAGGTACTTATTAGGTATTGTGCAATGGGCATGTATAAATTTACAAAAGAACCTAGGTATGATGAAATGAGTAAAAACAGCAAAGAATAAATAGTTGGATTGAGCTTGTGCAAAACAAGTAAAAGAGAGAATGGTTGGAAAATTGATGTTATATGGGCAATCCAATTTGGTGGTCGATATCTCCGAATTTCAAAGACCTAATTTTCATATAACAATGGTAGTAAATGAAGTAATTTTTTTCGCATTTACAGATATTTAGCGATGTAAACAGAGCTGGCCAAAAGAAAATAGTTTACTATCATATTTGGCATGATTGATTATCAAATTTTCAGAAAATGCTGATATTTTTACCGTCTCTCCAAAATAATATAATTCTCAACACATCTTAAAATTTGAATTCTTTTCTAATTTATAATTGTTTTCTTGTTATACACGAAGTTTGTTTAAACTTGGAAAAACCATATGATAATTAAGTCATGTAATGAAAATTATTAAGTATGACAATTTGGAGAAAATAGTTGATTATATTATTGCAGCTTTGCTTCAAAGTGGAAAGGTTTGTCTTGGTAATAAAAAAGACCATTTACTTAATGACTATCTTTATTTTGTATTAGTTCTGAATAATTTTGACACTTGGTATCATGTATTGTCCCATGGAGATTCCGAAAATCACAGTAGTTTTCGAATTTGAGGAATGGTTTTCGTGAAAATCCAATTTTCTCCTCTTGATTCACCCACCGCCATCTGCCCGATACAACACAAACTTTCGTCTCTGCTATACAGTGAGTAACTGTGAGGAAAGTGTGGTTCGGACATTATGGCACAGAGGATGCACGTGTTTTGTAGCGCCTGTCATATTCGCAACCCGTTATACGTCTCATAGATAAAATAAAAAAATGTTTTTGAATTGAAACCACAATCCTTTTACTCATTCTATGATTTTACGATTATGTCGCTGTCTACCGAGCGATGCCGGAAACTAATTATAGTCTTTCTCCTGTTTATATAACAACCAGTTCGAAGCATTGTGTATAATTGGTTGCCTCTCCTTAAGGGTGAGACTAAATCAATTATATACAAATTTGATATTTCTAAAAACAACTATCTAAACACATCAGATAAAGGAAAGTATCGAAAAAAATATGTGGTATCATGTATTTTCTCATAGAGATTTCGAAAATCACATTAGTTTTCGAATTTAAGCATCGGTTTTCGTGAAAATCCGATTTTTACGTTTTTTCTCCACTTTTCCCCCCTAAATGATCTTTTTTCGAAAAAACTGATAGCTTTTCTGGGATCCTTATACCAAAATACCGCTCTGTGCAAATCACATTAGTTTTCGAATTTGAGCAATGGTTTTCGTGAAAATTCAATTTTTCTTGTTTGATTTTTACTGAAAGTGTTTTTGTAACGCCTGTTATATCCGCAACCAGTTATATGACTCGCTTTTAATTCTCAATTCCCGATCACCAAGTTTCACATTTTCCATTTGGAAATCTGATTGTACAGCATCGGCATCTTTGAAATTGACATATCTAAATCCTTTTCCCATACTGGTACGAGGGTCTCTGACAATTCTAACAGCTGATTCTATCAAACCATAAGGTTCAAATAATTTCCATAACTGCTCTTCTTCAGCTCCTTAGGTCTCAAAGGAATAATAAATATAATTAATACTTATTGAATATTCAAAAATATGTATGTCATTAATAAAACTTACAGAAATCAAAATTTCCAACGAACACACAAATGCTTTTCTTTGAAAACATTACCATTTTGTTGAACTGCATTTGAGCATCTTCTTGTTTGACAAATCTGTAAAAAATGAAGGTAAAAAATGCCAATACTAATGAGAAAATATTAAAGCAATCAATAATAAAATTTAATATTAATTTCCATTAGTTACCTATGTTGAATCTGTTAATTAATAAATTTAGATAGCATTTGAAATAATATAATATATCTGATTTGGAAATTAAATATTACCTTATAAAACAAAAGATAGATACATACTCTTTATATCAGAATGAAATTCTTTTTTGATGGAAGCGACTTTTTTGGGTATTTTTGGATCACAACGGGTATTCCTTTAAACCTTAATGTCTTCTCAATTGGTCCATATTTATATTTTTAAAACACTTTTGATATTTTTCTTTTTATAATCTATAGAAACATTTCACTATCAACTATACTATTTACAACACTATTTGTTAATAATTTCTTTATTTTCAGACTACATTCTAAACTATCGTTTCCATTTACTTGTTCTTCTTCACCGTTAACCGATCCATTTAAACGGCTGCTAGCTAATAATTTTGTTTTCTTTACCTTATTTTTTTTGGACTTGGTTCTGTAGTATCCTTATCCTGATTTAATTGTTCTTTTTCACCATCAACATCCATCATTTGATACTTTTTTTTTATTTTTCAATCTCTCCTTGTTGATTACCTCTCTTACCATTTTTTTCTTTGCGTTTTTTGTTTCTCTTTTGTTTTCAAAATAGATGCCGAACTACTCACTTCATTATCGTGTTAATTCAAATTATTTTTACTAGTTGATAAGCATTTCTTTCTTCAGATTAGTGTTTCCTCCATCGTTTAAATGTTGTTTGATATCCAACTTTCTACCTTACCTTGTTTCTATTCGTTTAGTTTGACTGAAATTCTTCTGACTTTAATTTTATCATCAGTGTTATTAAATCAGCTATACTTCATATCATCATCATATGTTCAGAAAAACAATGGTTATTCTATAAGAAATTCTTATAGTGAAAGTAGATTGTTTAGAATTCAATATTTTTAATGGTTTACAATGGATTCTGGTGTGTTTATTTTAGAAATCTTTCATTTATATTATATTCTGTTATTGACCATTATTAGTCCCTTTTTTTGTTGAAAGTATCCTTGGGTTGATATTTATATTTGAAAAATAACACGTGCGGTGCAGTTTTGGAACTCTTTTTATCTGTTTGTAGAATAGTTTGTTTACATTATATCGAGGGTTTGATACCGATAACGAAAAATGATCGTGCAGCCCCTTCTTGGATGCCTTTGTCTTTGTTCCAAGAATTGTTTGTTTCTAATATATTTTTTTTGATATTTATGAGATTACATTCAACAGAATTGTTAGAGAGTTAAGGACCACCCTTCACTATGAGAAATTTTAAAATCGCATTATTCTACATAAATAATAGATAGTAATACCAAAATATTTATATATGTTGAGGATTTAATACCGATAACAAAAATTGACCGTGAAGCCCCTTTTTAGACGCCCTCATCTTTGTTGGAAGAATTTCTTATTTACTTCACATTTCGAATTTATTTTTGATATTCATGAGAAAAATAATGTTCAATAGAATATTTTCTTATATGGTTTATGTAATTTGGGGATGAGGACCACCCCACATTATGGGAAGTTTTAAAATCACAGAATTCTCGATATCAAGATAACAAAAAAGTTTGTCTTTATACATATGCAACTAATTTTTTGGAAACATCGTTTCAAATTCTACGATCCTTAATTAATATAAAAATTTTCATGTACCTGTAATCACCAATGAAAGTACTAATTCGAAAAACGAAGGTATGTCGTAAAACATTAAAAGTATATATTACCAAAAGGAAATTACTATTATTTGGTGCCCATAACCTCTACTTATGTAGCCATTTAATAGTATTAAGTTATTGTGAATTGTAATAATTAAATCTATGCCATGTTTTATTGTATGAAGTATATCTATTATCACTAATTATTCGAAACTTTCTTAGAAATATTATTAAAAATTTATATTGCTCTTTGAAAACACTATTTTATTCAATATGGAAATTATATAACAAAATATGTAATATTTAATTACTTATTATTTAATAAATCAAAACTTTTACATCTTCTCAGTTCATTGACCCCTTTCGAATTCCTTGGGAATGTCTAGACTTGTTTTTGACTTGCGCACTTCAAATGTGACGTCACAAGCTTTAAACAATGCATTTAATTATTTAGATAATGAAACTTTGACAGTATTACAAATTCGGGCAGACATATTTGATGCTAAATTTTCTATTCGTAAAATTTCGTGCAATTTTGTTTTCGATGGTGAAGTGAAAACTATTTTCTTATTGATATAGGTAAGATATTATTCTCTTTATGTAAAAATTAACGAGATTTGTCCAATTAAAGTTTCCAGGAAAATGAACGATTTCAGTGTATTACATTTTATGGAATGCTAATGTTATATTATTATTTTATTAATATTTTCAAAGTAATTAAAATTAAGCATATTCTTCAGATAATTTGAAATTGTTTGAATCATTAATTTACTTATAAACATTAAACAAACGATAATCTAAAATATAGCATCAAATAGTTCGTTGACCCTTGTCTGTCTAGACAGCATGTCGGCCAACTTTGTATGTCGACGCAATTATTGTTCACGTCAAATCTTTTCAACTGTAATGTGTTTTTTCATATAAAAATATATATAGATATTAATATTAAAATACCTTATTTCGATTGTAGTACAAAATAGTTATTATTAGATAAATAAAATACAGAGATACCGGATTTGTTCGATAACGACAAAAAAAACTTTCGATTTCTAGTTTTAAAAATGTGACTAATGTTGAAAATTTTTATTGGAAACATTGCAAATTCTCAGTATATCGATAGAAAATAGCTTTTATTTGAAAATTTTCGTGAAAATAAACATTAAAAATTATTTGTTTTTCTTTGATGTTTGTGGACGTGCGTGTTAACAATAATCCGATAAAGAATTTTCCGTGTTTTAATGCAATATTGTGAAAATTATGGATAAACGGAAAATTCTTAACTACCAAGATGGTGATTTCCTCATTTGTGAACTGGTGAGTGATTTTTTGTCTTATTCATTTGATTTTAAATTTACTACCTAAAATATTTCTTGTCATTTGGTCTCAGATTATGGATTGAAAACTATTTTCTTTTATATATCGGTTATATGCCGCCATTCTTTTGGAACTTTGAATTTTCAAGTGCATTAAACTGGGGATCTTTTAATAAAACAAAATTAATCTAATCGTTTTTCACATATTTTTTTTTTGATTGATAGATACTCAATACATAATTAGCTAAAGGGTTGTTACTAAACTAATAATTGAGTTTTCTGTTTCATAGAAAACTTTCCAAGTGAAGGTTTCTAATATTTTTTTTGGTATTTGTTCCTCTTGTTCAATAATTGGTGGGTATAGGAAAGAGAAAATTATTTATTGTTTGAATTTAGTGCTTAGCTGCTTCAATATCTTTGTTTTTTCGAATAGAAAAAAATTTGAGCTAATGAAGTTGTCAAGAATGTTTTTCTGGTGACTGATTTGCATTTTGAAAACTGTTTAGTCAAAACTTTCAATATTCACTTTTCAATTATTTAATTTCTGGTGTGAGCTTCTCGGGGTACAATAATTCCTAGGTAGGTAGAAGATAGTCTTTAGGGTTGATATTTCAATATCTTTCGAGGGATTGTTATTCTATTTTTAAAATTTTATGTTTATTTTATTGTCCAAATGTAATAATTATGATTGATATTTTGATAAATTGTTGAACCTTCTCAGACCCTTTCTTTAACCTTCCAAGAATTTTATATTCAAAAACCAACCACCCTTTTTTGTTTATTTAAGCAAACTTATATACCTATTCTCGATGTTTCCTTTTATAATTCGTATTCTAAATGTAATATCCAAAATTTAGGACTTGATAAAGGCTTTATTTATTACTGGGTAGAAAATGAAACAGAAATTTTGAAACTTGAAAAAAATTCTACACTGTATGAATTCTACGTTCTTTCTTTACTTAATAAACATTTTCATGTACCTACCTGTAATCACTAATGAAATTACTAATTCGAAAAACGAAGACGTAGAAAAATTGAAAATATATAATAAGTACCTATCTAGTGTCCTAAAAAGAAACTTTGTTAAGCTTTCTTAACCACTTTGTCAGATATCGTCGATTAACATCCATTGAAGCCCATTGAAGTCGATTCTCACTTTGTGTTGATTGAAAATTTTCAAAGTCTATCTTCCTCATTTGAAGTCGAATTTCAACATTTCTCATATATTTGAATGAGTTTGCATCTAACTTTGTCATATATCGTCGATTTACATCCATTGAAGCACATTGAAGTCTATTGTCACTTTGTGTTGATTGAAAATTTTCAAAGTCTATCTTCCTCATTTTAAGTCGAATTTCAACATTTCTTATATATTAGAAAGAGTTTGCATCTAACTTTGTCAGATATCGTCGATTTACATTTATTGAAGCCCATTGAAGTCCATCCTCACTTTGTGTTGATTGAAAATTTTCAAAGTCTATCTTCCCCATTTGAAGTCGAATTTCAACATTTCTCATATATTTGAATGAGGAAATGAGGAAGATAGACTTTGAAAATTTTCAATCAACACAAAGTGAGAATCGACTTTAATGGGCTTCAATGAATGTAAATCGACGATATCTGACAAAGTTAGATGCAAACTCATTCAAATATATGAGAAATGTTGAAATACGACTTCAAATGGGGAAGATAGACTTTAAAAATTTTCAATCAACACAAAGTGAAAATCGACTTCAATGGACTTCAATGAATGTAAATCGACGAAATCTGACAAAGTTATATGCAAACTCATTCAAATATATAAGAAATGTTGAAATTCGACTTCAAATGAGGAAGATAGACTTTGAAAATTTTCAATCAACACAAAGTGAGAATCGACTTCAATGGGCTTCAATGAATGTAAATCGACGATATATGACAAAGTTAGATGCAAACTCATTCAAATATATGAGAAATGTTGAAATTCGACTTCAAATGAGGAAGATAGACTTTGAAAATTTTCAATCAACACAAAGTGAGAATCGACTTCAATGGGCTTCAATGAATGTAAATCGACGAAATCTGACAAAGTTATATGCAAACTCATTCAATTATATGAGAAATGTTGAAATTCGACTTCAAATGAGGAAGATAGACTTTGAAAATTTTCAATCAACACAAAGTGAGAATCGACTTCAATGGGTTTCAATGAATGTAAATCGACGATATCTGACAAAGTTAGATGCAAACTCATTCAAATATATGAGAAATGTTGAAATTCGACTTCAAATGAGGAAGATAGACTTTGAAAATTTTCAATCAACACAAAGTGAGAATCGACTTCAATGGGCTGCAATGAATGTAAATCGATGATATCTGACAAAGTTAGATGCAAACTCATTCAAATATATGAGAAATGTTGAAATTCGACTTCAAATGAGGAAGATAGACTTTGAAAGTAACAATAGCTCCCCTAAATATAATTCACGTAAATCATTCCTAAACAGGTATGTTTTTCTATTGTCATATTAAATTGATATTTGTAATAATTAATCTAAACCATTTTAATCCTTTATATATATAAATATATATATATATATATATATATATATATATTCCAGATCAAATTCTTTGACTGAGCGAAGTAACAGAGAAAAAATAAGTAGAGATTCAAATGGCACTCCGACAACCTCAAAACTAAGAAGACCAAGGTAGAGAATGTCTTTTGTTTGTTCGAATCTATTTTTATTAGTTCAGTTATTTTTTTTTTGGTATATTTGAATCGATTTATAATTTTAATACCCAATTATAAAAAAACACCGTATGACTAGAAATGATTTCAATTATATATATATATATTTATATATATATATATATATATATATATATATATATATATATATATATTATATATATATATATATATATATATTATATATATATATATATATATATATATATATATATATATATATGTGTGTGTGCCAAAGTGTTAGTTTGGGGACAAAATATTTCTGTAAGTGATTGTTTTGAGGACATTTGAGGACTGTCCCCAAAGTTTTTATATGCCTAACTATTGTTTTGAGGACTCGGGCAGTTTGGGGACTATCAAATTTGGTGTTTGAGGACACTATTGAGCAAAATGGGGACCACATTGAGCAATTCGGGGACAGCATATAGCAATTCGAGGACTGAATCGAATAAGAGAACCATTGTTTATTTAGCATTAAATCCAGCAACTCTAAGGAGGATTCGCGTTAGCAACTATTCTAATAGAGACTCAATCATCTGGACAATTATGATTTTTCTATTAAAATTTAGGAAAGTGGCTAAGATAGTCAGACGATTTTTGTTATTTGCCTAATAACAAAACCCGTTCACTCTCATCAGTTCTTGAACTTTGGCCAAAAATTTGAACCCCAAATTGTACTTTATAGCTACGTATTAAAATTTTCAGTTTTAGCAAATTGATAATAGAGATGTTAGAATTGGATATTTGTACCTACCTTTGCTCTGTTATGATATTATGTTTTAGGAAAAGAGTAATGCACTGAATTTATACTTGTTTCTTTCTAACACATTGTCGCTTATGGACTGTGTGTAGAATCCTATGTCACCATGAAATATTCCTAACACCTATATTTCAAGAAATGCTGCTCCAAAAGTAGTGCAAATATGAATGAGAAAACTTATAGTATATTTTGTGACGAAAAGCTGTATGAAGGCTGTGAGTTTAATACTCGTCATTCAAATCATTTCATTAAGACTTCTATCGGTTTATGTCGTTACCCGTTTGCTTGAAAAGGGAACTGTTGGGTATTGTCCAAAAAAAGTCCAATATTTTCAGCAGAGAATTTATTCAGTATTTACCTTAAGCACCAGACGAGACATTTTTGGTACTCATGGTGTATGAGATCGATTTTTATTAAGAATTTTCAAAATATAACCAATAAACCCAACGTACCATCATAAAAATAGGTTTAGTAACTTGACAGAATAAGATTAATCATATAATAGTAATTATGCGCCAAGGAGGATATGTGAGGTATTATTGTCCATATATTTGTCGAAAAAGGTAGGTACCTTATTTATTTTGTTACTTTTAGTTTATATGAAAGTAAAATTTGAATTATTTCTTTTTGTGAAAATTAATTTGGCACAGAACTGCATCGGGAGTACTTATAATCTGACAGAACAACGAGTGAGTTTATTTGAATTTGTCCACTCACCGATCCGAAGTTAAGATAAGTAACCATTGACCAAACATACCAACAGATCCCCAACCGTCTACTTCAAAGTCAGATAATCATAATGAAAGTTTTCCAGAAGCTTAAACTTCATCGACCTTAACGGCAAACGCCAACAGTCTAACGAAGGAAAATAATTTTAACTTAATTAATATTAACCCATTCGGTATTACTTGACTAACGTTTAATATGCATCCAATATATAATAATTTTAAATAAGTAACTGAATAATCTAGTTTACGTTTAGAATTAGGTTATTGTTTGTCGGCTGGATTTTGGACGGGTCACTAGTCACTCCCGTTTCACAAGGCAACTCAATACAATAATTTTTGTTTTGGTTTCATAATATTGTTGTTGTTGTATACATGGACAAAAATTGTTACAATCAACAAATTCTTTTGATCCTTATTTACCATGCAAATCAAAGAAACATTTTTATTTAGAATTTCATGAAAACTATTCAAATATTTTCAATTGTATGTATTTCTGTGATGTTATCTAATATACAGTGTTAGGAATATTTCTTGGTAACTTAGGATTTAACACACGGTCCATAAGCGACAATATGTTAGAAAGAAACAAATGTACATTCGGTGTATAGTCTAGTATCCTTATTTTAACTGTAATAATCTACGCTGACTTTAGATTGTCTATCTCACTATATCTCACATTGGTAATGCTGTGTAACCTTTGCATTTTCCGTTGAGAGTGGGACGATTATTGTTTTACGTTAAAATCAAATGACGAACGATTTTTGTTATCATAAAAAGGAATATTGTATGGGAACATACACTTTCAACATGTAGATTGAAAATGAAGAGGAAGGATAGATAAAAATAGAACAATTACGGCTCTAGACTAAATCGTTTTATTATATATTATAACATTTCACTTTCGGTACTTGAGATGGTCTTTGTGAGCCTTTAAGGGATATAGATAAAATTTGTACAATGATAGCACAATTAAAACCGAAATCATTTCATCAGTTACCTATAATGATAAAACCTATTCGAAAAATAAATATTTCCAATATACTAATTACCATCATTTTTAGAACACACCAAAGACCAGTATCACTATTTTACTCGTTTAAAGTATTTCTTTAGTTCTTAAATAAAGTAGTGTAATGATATAGATTCCTTTCATGCATGATCGTGCAACGCCGCCTAATCGCCTAAAGGAACTGGCGTATATTTAACATACATATATATTGTTTTTTGCATAGACAGACCTTTTGATGTATGAAGACCGATAAAAAGATCATTTTATTTCGTAAAAGAATTTTTTTAATTGTCCTTTGCTTTTAAAAACGACAATGTATTGTGTTGATGATATTTTTAATAAATACCTACATTTTTATTTTTAATACCTACATTTTTGGTTGAAGTTCTCTTTTGTTGAGAAATGGTTAATACAAGTGTTACTCTCCACTTATCATAGTTGAATGATTAAACTACTTTTAAACCAAATGTATACTGGAATTGCCTGTTTTTCATCGTTCCAACCTAATGAAAACTATGCCCTTTTCCATACAAATGATAACAAATACATTATTCTACTAAAATGTATCACAAAGATATTTTGGTGATATATTTCTAGAACATAAAGATATTTGTATTTTCAAATCGAACATGTTCTTGTACTTGTACTGTTAATTCATACATCATACTTGAAGGTGTCAATTTAAAACACTTCAACTGATGTTTTGATAAATTAAAACTTCAATTATTCATGTGTAAGCAAATTTGTCAACTGTTAAACCTTACAAAAGTAGTCGACGAATAAGCAATAATTTACAGATTTAATTTCACATTTCGTTGTATTGTCTCTTCCGTTTCAATAATACCTATGCATAGGTCCTCTCGGTTTCGATGTGTCTATTAGCTTAATTATTATTTAGTTCGAGCATATTATTGAGTCTGTAATTTATTCATCCAGACTAAAATTTAGTATTACTAGTATTTTATGTTATTGCTCCCAATCTAGTAACTATATCAATATCAGTTGAAACAAATTAACAGAATAACTTGTTTGATTTAAGAATACAAATAAGAATTTTTGTCCTAGAAAGAAATAAATAGAAGATTGATAATTTGTCATCTCTTCTTCTGTATATTTCTTTTTTATTATTAGCAAGATCAGGTGTCTACTACCTATATCGAACAGAAAATTTCGAAATGGTATGAAAAACGGCCTAGTTTTTCGTTAACTTTAATACTGAAAACAGTAATTTTGGTACTAAATAATTCGATTTCGTATGAAAATAGTTAAGTCATTGAGGTATTTGCATAATTTTTTATCAAACATTATTTGTAACAAATAAACATTTTACAGAATATTTGAACTAGTACTTATATTGTCTCTATTATTTATTAATCCATGAAACAGTAAATACGTTCGTATGAAATCACTAGAAATATCTTTAGTTTAGCAATGATAAACGAGACATTAGTGGAAAATTTGAGCATTACTTTATTTCAGTCAGAATTCTATCCAAAGTTGGGATTTTATTTTTAAAGAAGAATTTGTGAACATTATGTCAAATATTTTTTTAGTTGTTTAGTACAAGGTTTTAACAATTCCTGGATGACTTCCACGATTAGAAAAACAATTGTTCTAGTGTTTCTATATTCTTTGCTAGCAGCCGATTTAGCAACTCCTCATAAGGCTTACAAAAATATTTTGATTATTTAACACATCACATAGACATGCAAAATTTATCATCATTCATGTATGAAAGAGCCTGTACGCTTTATACAGTACCATATAGATATGGAAAAATTTTATCGACATATACGATTGCATTTGTCTGAAACATCATGTTGCTAGTCGACCAGTACAAAATATAACAAATACACGCGATGTAGATTCAAGCAGATCACCTATGAACACTTAGGTTCTAAAGTACTATGCAAATTTCATTCTTTGTTATTGAATCTTCTAGCTTTCTGGAAGGTGTTTAATACTGACACTAAGCTACAACGTCATATTTTGTATAAAAAAAGTTATTTTATTAACTAATGTTGTACCCCGTATATATGTGTAATGAGAATCAATTCCTTATCTATTCACGTATTCACTAAATTGCTAAACAAAAACACAAAACAAATTTTATATAGGTACCTACATAATTTAATAAATGATTTTTATTGTTTTCTCTTTATCACTCTGTAAGCTGAGCAAAATCACCGTAACATAAATTTACGGGTTTGTATTGTAAAATCACATAAAGTTTTACGGACATATTGCTAATAATAGTTTATTTATCAAGCAAAACTATCATAATCCCTTGTACGAGACATATTTCAAAGTTAGTTGGAAATATGCGTTTTTTATAAGCACATACAATTTTTTATTTAAGAATACCTAACGCAAATAGGCAAATATCTCTCCACACTTTTTATGTATAACCATTATTTTAGGCGGTATGATTAAATCCACGATTTTCTCCAAAAATATAAAACTTCTGGTGGCATATTTCCTTTGTAGGTTTCATTAAGAGTGCCAAAAATTCCTACTTGGCGATTGTTTTACGTTCTACTAGACAAATATGAATGAATGCGAATAAAAAAACTCCCCTCTGTTTATGTATTGTTTTTGTCGATATCAGAGAGCTTTGTTGTCGCTTTGACCGCGTTTTTATCTGTAACGTTCGAATTCCAGTTATTCATTTTTCAATTTTAAATAGGTAGGTATATCAAGAATAAACATATTAGAAACATATATATTTGGGTAGAGTGAAACTTACCGATTTTACAGCGGTTTAAGTGAGTGAATGTCACCAAATGACCAATTGACAGGCATCTT
Organism: Diorhabda sublineata; assembly: GCF_026230105.1. Lineage (NCBI taxonomy): Eukaryota > Metazoa > Arthropoda > Insecta > Coleoptera > Chrysomelidae > Diorhabda > Diorhabda sublineata. The sequence continues at coordinate 17,798,705 of NC_079479.1, read as the reverse complement.
CGTAATCGGTAGAATTTTAAATATTTCTTGTTTTGTCATATTATAAAGAACTAATCGCATCGCCTCAATTCCGAGTTGCATTTACCTCTAAAATTTGGCAAAAAATACTGTTTTCCAACGTGTTTCACACAATATTTTTTCTAATTTTTAATTGGATGTGATTATTTGAATTCAAATTTAAAGTACTTGAATCGTATAATACGCTTTTATCTGAGACATAAACCAAATAATATGAAGGGTTCTGGAGAAAAATTTATAACGAATTAGAATATGGTAAATTACCCCTGGGGGGGGGGGCTGTTTAGAAGCAAAAGGTACTTATTAGGTATTGTGCAATGGGCATGTATAAATTTACAAAAGAACCTAGGTATGATGAAATGAGTAAAAACAGCAAAGGATAAATAGTTGGATTGAGCTTGTGCAAAACAAGTAAAAGAGAGAATGGTTGGAAAATTGATATTATATGGGCAATCCAATTTGGTGGTCGATATCTCCGAATTTCACAGACCTAATTTTCATATAACAATGGTAGTAAATGAAGTAATTTTTTTCGCATTTACAGATATTTAGCGATGTAAACGTGACAATATCAGTTCAATTTGGTTAAAACGTGTTAAGCTTAAAACATATATTTAAAGAATATTGGTTCTCCAATCCTGCTATTTCTATTGGGTAAGATAAAGTATTTTTTGCATTGATTACTATCTTATGAAAATAAATTTTCGAAATATTTGGCTGGTTTGAAACTGGTTGTGAAATTTCATAATTTTGAATAAGGAATAAACTCTTAATTCTCTCTCTCCTGGAGAACAAATCCAATACGCAGAATATTTGTCATTTATTACTTACTGGCCGTTATAATAAGTTTACAAAACATCATGCGATCGTTGTATCAGTTGGCTCCACCTCCATCAATGTAATGTTGCGCAATGGAAAAATTGAAACAGAGATCAAAGGTGCCGACCACGAGTGAACAATTGCTGTAAACTGTGACTTAAATAAGTCATACGATTTAAGTTTATCTTTGCCAACACCAAAGTCCGTCAAAATTCAAGTTAACTAGTCCATCTAACTGCATGACATGAAAAATTACTAAAAACAAAGTTACAATGATTATTTTGTGAAACACTGTTCCTACTCTCACAATAACTCGTTTTGTAGCACGAGTACTACAAAAAGTAAAATTTTTTTATAATAATAAAATGACATTAGTATCATTACCTATTTTATGTTCATTTCATCTTTGTACTGAAGTGATATGTGTAAGATGTATAAAGTTTGAATCTCAAATTTCAAGTCTTGGTTTGACTCATCGTAAAATTAACTATAAAATGTAAAATAAAAATACATACAATGACCAATTGTATGATACTAAAAATTTCTAAAAAAAATTTCAAAGAATTTCAATTGTATCATTGTAAATAATGATATACCTAATAAAGTCTCTTATAAACACGAACTACAAGAAGTAATTTCATAATAATGCACATATATACAAAATTTACTCTGTGATATCGGAAACAGATAAACAAAATAACCATTTCAGCAACGTTTTTGGTAACTTTTTATACAGTTTAACTCATGGCTGACGGATTGAAATTTATAGCTAACATTGGATATTTGGTAGGTATTGGGGTAATCAACCCCCTACACATAAGATTATGGAATTTAGAAGAGAAAGAAAAATCAGTTTCAACCTAAAATACACATACACCCAATAATAACAGAATGCACAAACTCATTTTAAATTTTTTTAAAATATTAGTAGTGTCAGGAATCAATTGAAGGAAACACTTATCCATATATATATATATATATATATATATATATATATATATATATATATATATATATATATATATTAGTTTCAGTGCATCTTCGAGTTGCAAAGAAAAAATTGGGAGTACTCCCACCCCAATAAGAGTTCAAGAACAACATAAAATAATGAGAAGAAATAGTTTTATCGAAGGGATTACTAACATTCAAGTTCGTTCAAATTGTAGTAATTCTGCTGGAAAAAAATCGAGATTGATGTCGTCACTCTGTAATGTTAGAGAGAATTTATTAAAATCGCCTTATTATAATTCAAAGACAATTTGAATTCTTTTCTAATTTATAATTGTTTTCTTGTTATACACGAAGTTTGTTTAAACTTGGAAAAACCATATGATAATTAAGTCATGTAATGAAAATTATTAAGTATGACAATTTGGAGAAAATAGTTGATTATATTATTGCAGCTTTGCTTCAAAGTGGAAAGGTTTGTCTTGGTAATAAAAAAGACCATTTACTTAATGACTATCTTTATTTTGTATTAGTTCTGAATAATTTTGACACTTGGTATCATGTATTGTCCCATGGAGATTCCGAAAATCACAGTAGTTTTCGAATTTGAGGAATGGTTTTCGTGAAAATCCAATTTTCTCCTCTTGATTCACCCACCGCCATCTGCCCGATACAACACAAACTTTCGTCTCTGCTATACAGTGAGTAACTGTGAGGAAAGTGTGGTTCGGACATTATGGCACAGAGGATGCACGTGTTTTGTAGCGCCTGTCATATTCGCAACCCGTTATACGTCTCATAGATAAAATAAAAAAATGTTTTTGAATTGAAACCACAATCCTTTTACTCATTCTATGATTTTACGATTATGTCGCTGTCTACCGAGCGATGCCGGAAACTAATTATAGTCTTTCTCCTGTTTATATAACAACCAGTTCGAAGCATTGTGTATAATTGGTTGCCTCTCCTTAAGGGTGAGACTAAATCAATTATATACAAATTTGATATTTCTAAAAACAACTATCTAAACACATCAGATAAAGGAAAGTATCGAAAAAAATATGTGGTATCATGTATTTTCTCATAGAGATTTCGAAAATCACATTAGTTTTCGAATTTAAGCATCGGTTTTCGTGAAAATCCGATTTTTACGTTTTTTCTCCACTTTTCCCCCCTAAATGATCTTTTTTCGAAAAAACTGATAGCTTTTCTGGGATCCTTATACCAAAATACCGCTCTGTGCAAATCACATTAGTTTTCGAATTTGAGCAATGGTTTTCGTGAAAATTCAATTTTTCTTGTTTGATTTTTACTGAAAGTGTTTTTGTAACGCCTGTTATATCCGCAACCAGTTATATGACTCGCTTTTAATTCTCAATTCCCGATCACCAAGTTTCACATTTTCCATTTGGAAATCTGATTGTACAGCATCGGCATCTTTGAAATTGACATATCTAAATCCTTTTCCCATACTGGTACGAGGGTCTCTGACAATTCTAACAGCTGATTCTATCAAACCATAAGGTTCAAATAATTTCCATAACTGCTCTTCTTCAGCTCCTTAGGTCTCAAAGGAATAATAAATATAATTAATACTTATTGAATATTCAAAAATATGTATGTCATTAATAAAACTTACAGAAATCAAAATTTCCAACAAATATTGCCTTGCACTTATCATTTTTTGTAATAGATCCCCACCAACGAACACACAAATGCTTTTCTTTGAAAACATTACCATTTTGTTGAACTGCATTTGAGCATCTTCTTGTTTGACAAATCTGTAAAAAATGAAGGTAAAAAATGCCAATACTAATGAGAAAATATTAAAGCAATCAATAATAAAATTTAATATTAATTTCCATTAGTTACCTATGTTGAATCTGTTAATTAATAAATTTAGATAGCATTTGAAATAATATAATATATCTGATTTGGAAATTAAATATTACCTTATAAAACAAAAGATAGATACATACTCTTTATATCAGAATGAAATTCTTTTTTGATGGAAGCGACTTTTTTGGGTATTTTTGGATCACAACGGGTATACCTTTAAACCTTAATGTCTTCTCAATTGGTCCATATTTATATTTTTAAAACACTTTTGATATTTTTCTTTTTATAATCTATAGAAACATTTCACTATCAACTATACTATTTACAACACTATTTGTTAATAATTTCTTTATTTTCAGACTACATTCTAAACTATCGTTTCCATTTACTTGTTCTTCTTCACCGTTAACCGATCCATTTAAACGGCTGCTAGCTAATAATTTTGTTTTCTTTACCTTATTTTTTTTGGACTTGGTTCTGTAGTATCCTTATCCTGATTTAATTGTTCTTTTTCACCATCAACATCCATCATTTGATACTTTTTTTTTATTTTTCAATCTCTCCTTGTTGATTACCTCTCTTACCATTTTTTTCTTTGCGTTTTTTGTTTCTCTTTTGTTTTCAAAATAGATGCCGAACTACTCACTTCATTATCGTGTTAATTCAAATTATTTTTACTAGTTGATAAGCATTTCTTTCTTCAGATTAGTGTTTCCTCCATCGTTTAAATGTTGTTTGATATCCAACTTTCTACCTTACCTTGTTTCTATTCGTTTAGTTTGACTGAAATTCTTCTGACTTTAATTTTATCATCAGTGTTATTAAATCAGCTATACTTCATATCATCATCATATGTTCAGAAAAACAATGGTTATTCTATAAGAAATTCTTATAGTGAAAGTAGATTGTTTAGAATTCAATATTTTTAATGGTTTACAATGGATTCTGGTGTGTTTATTTTAGAAATCTTTCATTTATATTATATTCTGTTATTGACCATTATTAGTCCCTTTTTTTGTTGAAAGTATCCTTGGGTTGATATTTATATTTGAAAAATAACACGTGCGGTGCAGTTTTGGAACTCTTTTTATCTGTTTGTAGAATAGTTTGTTTACATTATATCGAGGGTTTGATACCGATAACGAAAAATGATCGTGCAGCCCCTTCTTGGATGCCTTTGTCTTTGTTCCAAGAATTGTTTGTTTCTAATATATTTTTTTTGATATTTATGAGATTACATTCAACAGAATTGTTAGAGAGTTAAGGACCACCCTTCACTATGAGAAATTTTAAAATCGCATTATTCTACATAAATAATAGATAGTAATACCAAAATATTTATATATGTTGAGGATTTAATACCGATAACAAAAATTGACCGTGAAGCCCCTTTTTAGACGCCCTCATCTTTGTTGGAAGAATTTCTTATTTACTTCACATTTCGAATTTATTTTTGATATTCATGAGAAAAATAATGTTCAATAGAATATTTTCTTATATGGTTTATGTAATTTGGGGATGAGGACCACCCTACATTATGGGAAGTTTTAAAATCACAGAATTCTCGATATCAAGATAACAAAAAAGTTTTGATTTTGTCTTTATACATATGCAACTAATTTTTTGGAAACATCGTTTCAAATTCTACGATCCTTAATTAATATAAAAATTTTCATGTACCTGTAATCACCAATGAAAGTACTAATTCGAAAAACGAAGGTATGTCGTAAAACATTAAAAGTATATATTACCAAAAGGAAATTACTATTATTTGGTGCCCATAACCTCTACTTATGTAGCCATTTAATAGTATTAAGTTATTGTGAATTGTAATAATTAAATCTATGCCATGTTTTATTGTATGAAGTATATCTATTATCACTAATTATTCGAAACTTTCTTAGAAATATTATTAAAAATTTATATTGCTCTTTGAAAACACTATTTTATTCAATATGGAAATTATATAACAAAATATGTAATATTTAATTACTTATTATTTAATAAATCAAAACTTTTACATCTTCTCAGTTCATTGACCCCTTTCGAATTCCTTGGGAATGTCTAGACTTGTTTTTGACTTGCGCACTTCAAATGTGACGTCACAAGCTTTAAACAATGCATTTAATTATTTAGATAATGAAACTTTGACAGTATTACAAATTCGGGCAGACATATTTGATGCTAAATTTTCTATTCGTAAAATTTCGTGCAATTTTGTTTTCGATGGTGAAGTGAAAACTATTTTCTTATTGATATAGGTAAGATATTATTCTCTTTATGTAAAAATTAACGAGATTTGTCCAATTAAAGTTTCCAGGAAAATGAACGATTTCAGTGTATTACATTTTATGGAATGCTAATGTTATATTATTATTTTATTAATATTTTCAAAGTAATTAAAATTAAGCATATTCTTCAGATAATTTGAAATTGTTTGAATCATTAATTTACTTATAAACATTAAACAAACGATAATCTAAAATATAGCATCAAATAGTTCGTTGACCCTTGTCTGTCTAGACAGCATGTCGGCCAACTTTGTATGTCGACGCAATTATTGTTCACGTCAAATCTTTTCAACTGTAATGTGTTTTTTCATATAAAAATATATATAGATATTAATATTAAAATACCTTATTTCGATTGTAGTACAAAATAGTTATTATTAGATAAATAAAATACAGAGATACCGGATTTGTTCGATAACGACAAAAAAAACTTTCGATTTCTAGTTTTAAAAACTTGACTAATGTTGAAAATTTTTATTGGAAACATTGCAAATTCTCAGTATATCGATAGAAAATAGCTTTTATTTGAAAATTTTCGTGAAACGGATTTAAAATAAACATTAAAAATTATTTGTTTTTCTTTGATGTTTGTGGACGTGCGTGTTAACAATAATCCGATAAAGAATTTTCCGTGTTTTAATGCAATATTGTGAAAATTATGGATAAACGGAAAATTCTTAACTACCAAGATGGTGATTTCCTCATTTGTGAACTGGTGAGTGATTTTTTGTCTTATTCATTTGATTTTAAATTTACTACCTAAAATATTTCTTGTCATTTGGTCTCAGATTATGGATTGAAAACTATTTTCTTTTATATATCGGTTATATGCCGCCATTCTTTTGGAACTTTGAATTTTCAAGTGCATTAAACTGGGGATCTTTTAATAAAACAAAATTAATCTAATCGTTTTTCACATATTTTTTTTTGATTGATAGATACTCAATACATAATTAGCTAAAGGGTTGTTACTAAACTAATAATTGAGTTTTCTGTTTCATAGAAAACTTTCCAAGTGAAGGTTTCTAATATTTTTTTTGGTATTTGTTCCTCTTGTTCAATAATTGGTGGGTATAGGAAAGAGAAAATTATTTATTGTTTGAATTTAGTGCTTAGCTGCTTCAATATCTTTGTTTTTTCGAATAGAAAAAAATTTGAGCTAATGAAGTTGTCAAGAATGTTTTTCTGGTGACTGATTTGCATTTTGAAAACTGTTTAGTCAAAACTTTCAATATTCACTTTTCAATTATTTAATTTCTGGTGTGAGCTTCTCGGGGTACAATAATTCCTAGGTAGGTAGAAGATAGTCTTTAGGGTTGATATTTCAATATCTTTCGAGGGATTGTTATTCTATTTTTAAAATTTTATGTTTATTTTATTGTCCAAATGTAATAATTATGATTGATATTTTGATAAATTGTTGAACCTTCTCAGACCCTTTCTTTAACCTTCCAAGAATTTTATATTCAAAAACCAACCACCCTTTTTTGTTTATTTAAGCAAACTTATATACCTATTCTCGATGTTTCCTTTTATAATTCGTATTCTAAATGTAATATCCAAAATTTAGGACTTGATAAAGGCTTTATTTATTACTGGGTAGAAAATGAAACAGAAATTTTGAAACTTGAAAAAAATTCTACACTGTATGAATTCTACGTTCTTTCTTTACTTAATAAACATTTTCATGTACCTACCTGTAATCACTAATGAAATTACTAATTCGAAAAACGAAGACGTAGAAAAATTGAAAATATATAATAAGTACCTATCTAGTGTCCTAAAAAGAAACTTTGTTAAGCTTTCTTAACCACTTTGTCAGATATCGTCGATTAACATCCATTGAAGCCCATTGAAGTCTATTGTCACTTTGTCTTGATTGAAAATTTTCAAAGTCTATCTTCCCCATTTGAAGTCGAATTTCAACATTTCTTATATATTTGAATGAGTTTGTATCTGACTTTGTCAGATATCGTCTATTTACATTCATTGAAGCCCATTGAAGTCGATTCTCACTTTTTGTTGATTGAAAATTTTCAAAGTCTATCTTCCTCATTTGAAGTCGAATTTCAACATTTCCCATATATTTGAATGAGTTTGCATCTAACTTTGTCAGATATCGTCGATTTACATTCATTGAAGCCCATTGAAGTCGATTCTCACTTTGTGTTGATTGAAAATTTTCAAAGTCTATCTTCCTCATTTGAAGTCGAATTTCAACATTTCTCATATATTTGAATGAGTTTGCATCTAACTTTGTCATATATCGTCGATTTACATCCATTGAAGCACATTGAAGTCTATTGTCACTTTGTGTTGATTGAAAATTTTCAAAGTCTATCTTCCTCATTTTAAGTCGAATTTCAACATTTCTTATATATTAGAAAGAGTTCGCATCTAACTTTGTCAGATATCGTCGATTTACATTTATTGAAGCCCATTGAAGTCCATTCTCACTTTGTGTTGATTGAAAATTTTCAAAGTCTATCTTCCCCATTTGAAGTCGAATTTCAACATTTCTCATATATTTGAATGAGGAAATGAGGAAGATAGACTTTGAAAATTTTCAATCAACACAAAGTGAGAATCGACTTCAATGGGCTTCAATGAATGTAAATCGACGATATCTGACAAAGTTAGATGCAAACTCATTCAAATATATGAGAAATGTTGAAATACGACTTCAAATGGGGAAGATAGACTTTGAAAATTTTCAATCAACACAAAGTGAAAATCGACTTCAATGGACTTCAATGAATGTAAATCGACGAAATCTGACAAAGTTATATGCAAACTCATTCAAATATATAAGAAATGTTGAAATTCGACTTCAAATGAGGAAGATAGACTTTGAAAATTTTCAATCAACACAAAGTGAGAATCGACTTCAATGGGTTTCAATGAATGTAAATCGACGATATCTGACAAAGTTAGATGCAAACTCATTCAAATATATGAGAAATGTTGAAATACGACTTCAAATGGGGAAGATAGACTTTGAAAATTTTCAATCAACACAAAGTGAAAATCGACTTCAATGGACTTCAATGAATGTAAATCGACGAAATCTGACAAAGTTATATGCAAACTCATTCAAATATATAAGAAATGTTGAAATTCGACTTCAAATGAGGAAGATAGACTTTGAAAATTTTCAATCAACACAAAGTGAGAATCGACTTCAATGGGCTTCAATGAATGTAAATCGACGATATATGACAAAGTTAGATGCAAACTCATTCAAATATATGAGAAATGTTGAAATTCGACTTCAAATGAGGAAGATAGACTTTGAAAATTTTCAATCAACACAAAGTGAGAATCGACTTCAATGGGCTTCAATGAATGTAAATCGACGAAATCTGACAAAGTTATATGCAAACTCATTCAATTATATGAGAAATGTTGAAATTCGACTTCAAATGAGGAAGATAGACTTTGAAAATTTTCAATCAACACAAAGTGAGAATCGACTTCAATGGGTTTCAATGAATGTAAATCGACGATATCTGACAAAGTTAGATGCAAACTCATTCAAATATATGAGAAATGTTGAAATTCGACTTCAAATGAGGAAGATAGACTTTGAAAATTTTCAATCAACACAAAGTGAGAATCGACTTCAATGGGCTGCAATGAATGTAAATCGATGATATCTGACAAAGTTAGATGCAAACTCATTCAAATATATGAGAAATGTTGAAATTCGACTTCAAATGAGGAAGATAGACTTTGAAAGTAACAATAGCTCCCCTAAATATAATTCACGTAAATCATTCCTAAACAGGTATGTTTTTCTATTGTCATATTAAATTGATATTTGTAATAATTAATCTAAACCATTTTAATCCTTTATATATATATATATATATATATATATATATATATATATATATATATATATATATATATATATATATATATATATATATATATATTCCAGATCAAATTCTTTGACTGAGCGAAGTAACAGAGAAAAAATAAGTAGAGATTCAAATGGCACTCCGACAACCTCAAAACTAAGAAGACCAAGGTAGAGAATGTCTTTTGTTTGTTCGAATCTATTTTTATTAGTTCAGTTATTTTTTTTTTGGTATATTTGAATCGATTTATAATTTTAATACCCAATTATAAAAAAACACCCTATGACTAGAAATGATTTCAATTATATATATATATATATATATATATATATATATATATATATATATATATATATATATATATATATATATATATATATGTGTGTGTGTGCCAAAGTGTTAGTTTGGGGACAAAATATTTCTGTAAGTGATTGTTTGAGGACATTTGAGGACTGTCCCCAAAGTTTTTATATGCCTAACTATTGTTTTGAGGACTCGGGCAGTTTGGGGACTATCAAATTTGGTGTTTGAGGACACTATTGAGCAAAATGGGGACCACATTGAGCAATTCGGGGACAGCATATAGCAATTCGAGGACTGAATCGAATAAGAGAACCATTGTTTATTTAGCATTAAATCCAGCAACTCTAAGGAGGATTCGCGTTAGCAACTATTCTAATAGAGACTCAATCATCTGGACAATTATGATTTTTCTATTAAAATTTAGGAAAGTGGCTAAGATAGTCAGACGATTTTTGTTATTTGCCTAATAACAAAACCCGTTCACTCTCATCAGTTCTTGAACTTTGGCCAAAAATTTGAACCCCAAATTGTACTTTATAGCTACGTATTAAAATTTTCAGTTTTAGCAAATTGATAATAGAGATGTTAGAATTGGATATTTGTACCTACCTTTGCTCTGTTATGATATTATGTTTTAGGAAAAGAGTAATGCACTGAATTTATACTTGTTTCTTTCTAACACATTGTCGCTTATGGACTGTGTGTAGAATCCTATGTCACCATGAAATATTCCTAACACCTATATTTCAAGAAATGCTGCTCCAAAAGTAGTGCAAATATGAATGAGAAAACTTATAGTATGTCGTTACCCGTTTGCTTGAAAAGGGAACTGTTGGGTATTGTCCAAAAAAAGTCCAATATTTTCAGCAGAGAATTTATTCAGTATTTACCTTAAGCACCAGACGAGACATTTTTGGTACTCATGGTGTATGAGATCGATTTTTATTAAGAATTTCCAAAATATAACCAATAAACCCAACGTACCATCATAAAAATAGGTTTAGTAACTTGACAGAATAAGATTAATCATATAATAGTAATTATGCGCCAAGGAGGATATGTGAGGTATTATTGTCCATAGATTTGTCGAAAAAGGTAGGTACCTTATTTATTTTGTTACTTTTAGTTTATATGAAAGTAAAATTTGAATTATTTCTTTTTGTGAAAATTAATTTGGCACAGAACTGCATCGGGAGTACTTATAATCTGACAGAACAACGAGTGAGTTTATTTGAATTTGTCCACTCACCGATCCGAAGTTAAGATAAGTAACCATTGACCAAACATACCAACAGATCCCCAACCGTCTACTTCAAAGTCAGATAATCATAATGAAAGTTTTCCAGAAGCTTAAACTTCATCGACCTTAACGGCAAACGCCAACAGTCTAACGAAGGAAAATAATTTTAACTTAATTAATATTAACCCATTCGGTATTACTTGACTAACGTTTAATATGCATCCAATATATAATAATTTTAAATAAGTAACTGAATAATCTAGTTTACGTTTAGAATTAGGTTATTGTTTGTCGGCTGGATTTTGGACGGGTCACTAGTCACTCCCGTTTCACATAACAGCTGTGCACAAGGAAGGCAACTCAATACAATAATTTTTGTTTTGGTTTCATAATATTGTTGTTGTTGTATACATGGACAAAAATAGTTACAATCAACAAATTCTTTTGATCCTTATTTACCATGCAAATCAAAGAAACATTTTTATTTAGAATTTCATGAAAACTATTCAAATATTTTCAATTGTATGTATTTCTGTGATGTTATCTAATATACAGTGTTAGGAATATTTCTTGGTAACTTAGGATTTAACACACGGTCCATAAGCGACAATATGTTAGAAAGAAACAAATGTACATTCGGTGTATAGTCTAGTATCCTTATTTTAACTGTAATAATCTACGCTGACTTTAGATTGTCTATCTCACTATATCTCACATTGGTAATGCTGTGTAACCTTTGCATTTTCCGTTGAGAGTGGGACGATTATTGTTTTACGTTAAAATCAAATGACGAACGATTTTTGTTATCATAAAAAGGAATATTGTATGGGAACATACACTTTCAACATGTAGATTGAAAATGAAGAGGAAGGATAGATAAAAATAGAACAATTACGGCTCTAGACTAAATCGTTTTATTATATATTATAACATTTCACTTTCGGTACTTGAGATGGTCTTTGTGAGCCTTTAAGGGATATAGATAAAATTTGTACAATGATAGCACAATTAAAACCGAAATCATTTCATCAGTTACCTATAATGATAAAACCTATTCGAAAAATAAATATTTCCAATATACTAATTACCATCATTTTTAGAACACACCAAAGACCAGTATCACTATTTTACTCGTTTAAAGTATTTCTTTAGTTCTTAAATAAAGTAGTGTAATGATATAGATTCCTTTCATGCATGATCGTGCAACGCCGCCTAATCGCCTAAAGGAACTGGCGTATATTTAACATACATATATATTGTTTTTTGCATAGACAGACCTTTTGATGTATGAAGACCGATAAAAAGATCATTTTATTTCGTAAAAGAATTTTTTTAATTGTCCTTTGCTTTTAAAAACGACAATGTATTGTGTTGATGATATTTTTAATAAATACCTACATTTTTATTTTTAATACCTACATTTTTGGTTGAAGTTCTCTTTTGTTGAGAAATGGTTAATACAAGTGTTACTCTCCACTTATCATAGTTGAATGATTAAACTACTTTTAAACCAAATGTATACTGGAATTGCCTGTTTTTCATCGTTCCAACCTAATGAAAACTATGCCCTTTTCCATACAAATGATAACAAATACATTATTCTACTAAAATGTATCACAAAGATATTTTGGTGATATATTTCTAGAACATAAAGATATTTGTATTTTCAAATCGAACATGTTCTTGTACTTGTACTGTTAATTCATACATCATACTTGAAGGTGTCAATTTAAAACACTTCAACTGATGTTTTGATAAATTAAAACTTCAATTATTCATGTGTAAGCAAATTTGTCAACTGTTAAACCTTACAAAAGTAGTCGACGAATTTGCAATAATTTACAGATTTAATTTCACATTTCGTTGTATTGTCTCTTCCGTTTCAATAATACCTATGCATAGTCCTCTCGGTTTCGATGTGTCTATTAGCTTAATTATTATTTAGTTCGAGCATATTATTGAGTCTGTAATTTATTCATCCAGACTAAAATTTAATATTACTAGTATTTTATGTTATTGCTCCCAATCTAGTAACTATATCAATATCAGTTGAAACAAATTAACAGAATAACTTGTTTGATTTAAGAATACAAATAAGAATTTTTGTCCTAGAAAGAAATAAACAGAAGATTGATAATTTGTCATCTCTTCTTCCGTATATTTCTTTTTTATTATTAGCAAGATCAGGTGTCTACTACCTATATCGAACAGAAAATTTCGAAATGGTATGAAAAACGGCCTAGTTTTTCGTTAACTTTAATACTGAAAACAGTAATTTTGGTACTAAATAATTCGATTTCGTATGAAAATAGTTAAGTCATTGAGGTATTTGCATAATTTTTTATCAAACATTATTTGTAACAAATAAACATTTTACAGAATATTTGAACTAGTACTTATATTGTCTCTATTATTTATTAATCCATGAAACAGTAAATACGTTCGTATGAAATCACTAGAAATATCTTTAGTTTAGCAATGATAAACGAGACATTAGTGGAAAATTTGAGCATTACTTTATTTCAGTCAGAATTCTATCCAAAGTTGGGATTTTATTTTTAAAGAAGAATTTGTGAACATTATGTCAAATATTTTTTTAGTTGTTTAGTACAAGGTTTTAACAATTCCTGGATGACTTCCACGATTAGAAAAACAATTGTTCTAGTGTTTCTATATTCTTTGCTAGCAGCCGATTTAGCAACTCCTCATAAGGCTTACAAAAATATTTTGAGTATTTAACACATCACATAGACATGCAAAATTTATCATCATTCATGTATGAAAGAGCCTGTACGCTTTATACAGTACCATATAGATATGGAAAAATTTTATCGACATATACGATTGCATTTGTCTGAAACATCATGTTGCTAGTCAACCAGTACAAAATATAACAAATACACGCGATGTAGATTCAAGCAGATCACCTATGAACACTTTGGTTCTAAAGTACTATGCAAATTTCATTCTTTGTTATTGAATCTTCTAGCTTTCTGGAAGGTGTTTAATACTGACACTAAGCTACAACGTCATATTTTGTATAAAAAAAGTTATTTTATTAACTAATGTTGTACCCCGTATATATGTGTAATGAGAATCAATTCCTTATCTATTCACGTATTCACTAAATTGCTAAACAAAAACACAAAACAAATTTTATATAGGTACCTACATAATTTAATAAATGATTTTTATTGTTTTCTCTTTATTACTCTGTAAGCTGAGCAAAATCACCGTAACATAAATTTACGGGTTTGTATTGTAAAATCACATAAAGTTTTACGGACATATTGCTAATAATAGTTTATTTATCAAGCAAAACTATCATAATCCCTTGTACGAGACATATTTCAAAGTTAGTTGGAAATATGCGTTTTTTATAAGCACATACAATTTTTTATTTAAGAATACCTAACGCAAATAGGCAAATATCTCTCCACACTTTTTATGTATAACCATTATTTTAGGCGGTATGATTAAATCCACGATTTTCTCCAAAAATATAAAACTTCTGGTGGCATATTTCCTTTGTAGGTTTCATTAAGAGTGCCAAAAATTCCTACTTGGCGATTGTTTTACGTTCTACTAGACAAATATGAATGAATGCGAATAAAAAAACTCCCCTCTGTTTATGTATTGTTTTTGTCGATATCAGAGAGCTTTGTTGTCGCTTTGACCGCGTTTTTATCTGTAACGTTCGAATTCCAGTTATTCATTTTTCAATTTTAAATAGGTAGGTATATCAAGAATAAACATATTAGAAACATATATATTTGGGTAGAGTGAAACTTACCGATTTTACAGCGGTTTAAGTGAGTGAATGTCACCAAATGACCAATTGACAGGCATCTTCGTAATCGGTAGAATTTTAAATATTTCTTGTTTTGTCATATTATAAAGAACTAATCGCATCGACTCAATTCCGAGTTGCATTTACCTCTAAAATTTGGCAAAAAATACTGTTTTCCAACGTGTTTCACACAATATTTTTTCTAATTTTTAATTGGATGTGATTATTTGAATTCAAATTTAAAGTACTTGAATCGTATAATACGCTTTTATCTGAGACATAAACCAAATAATATGAAGGGTTCTGGAGAAAAATTTATAACGAATTAGAATATGGTAAATTACCCCTGGGGGGGGGCTGTTTAGAAGCAAAAGGTACTTATTAGGTATTGTGCAATGGGCATGTATAAATTTACAAAAGAACCTAGGTATGATGAAATGAGTAAAAACAGCAAAGGATAAATAGTTGGATTGAGCTTGTGCAAAACAAGTAAAAGAGAGAATGGTTGGAAAATTGATGTTATATGGGCAATCCAATTTGGTGGTCGATATCTCCGAATTTCAAAGACCTAATTTTCATATAACAATGGTAGTAAATGAAGTAATTTTTTTCGCATTTACAGATATTTAGCGATGTAAACAGAGCTGGCCAAAAGAAAATAGTTTACTATCATATTTGGCATGATTGATTATCAAATTTTCAGAAAATGCTGATATTTTTACCGTCTCTCCAAAATAATATAATTCTCAACACATCTTAAAATTTGAATTCTTTTCTAATTTATAATTGTTTTCTTGTTATACACGAAGTTTGTTTAAACTTGGAAAAACCATATGATAATTAAGTCATGTAATGAAAATTATTAAGTATGACAATTTGGAGAAAATAGTTGATTATATTATTGCAGCTTTGCTTCAAAGTGGAAAGGTTTGTCTTGGTAATAAAAAAGACCATTTACTTAATGACTATCTTTATTTTGTATTAGTTCTGAATAATTTTGACACTTGGTATCATGTATTGTCCCATGGAGATTCCGAAAATCACAGTAGTTTTCGAATTTGAGGAATGGTTTTCGTGAAAATCCAATTTTCTCCTCTTGATTCACCCACCGCCATCTGCCCGATACAACACAAACTTTCGTCTCTGCTATACAGTGAGTAACTGTGAGGAAAGTGTGGTTCGGACATTATGGCACAGAGGATGCACGTGTTTTGTAGCGCCTGTCATATTCGCAACCCGTTATACGTCTCATAGATAAAATAAAAAAATGTTTTTGAATTGAAACCACAATCCTTTTACTCATTCTATGATTTTACGATTATGTCGCTGTCTACCGAGCGATGCCGGAAACTAATTATAGTCTTTCTCCTGTTTATATAACAACCAGTTCGAAGCATTGTGTATAATTGGTTGCCTCTCCTTAAGGGTGAGACTAAATCAATTATATACAAATTTGATATTTCTAAAAACAACTATCTAAACACATCAGATAAAGGAAAGTATCGAAAAAAATATGTGGTATCATGTATTTTCTCATAGAGATTTCGAAAATCACATTAGTTTTCGAATTTAAGCATCGGTTTTCGTGAAAATCCGATTTTTACGTTTTTTCTCCACTTTTCCCCCCTAAATGATCTTTTTTCGAAAAAACTGATAGCTTTTCTGGGATCCTTATACCAAAATACCGCTCTGTGCAAATCACATTAGTTTTCGAATTTGAGCAATGGTTTTCGTGAAAATTCAATTTTTCTTGTTTGATTTTTACTGAAAGTGTTTTTGTAACGCCTGTTATATCCGCAACCAGTTATATGACTCGCTTTTAATTCTCAATTCCCGATCACCAAGTTTCACATTTTCCATTTGGAAATCTGATTGTACAGCATCGGCATCTTTGAAATTGACATATCTAAATCCTTTTCCCATACTGGTACGAGGGTCTCTGACAATTCTAACAGCTGATTCTATCAAACCATAAGGTTCAAATAATTTCCATAACTGCTCTTCTTCAGCTCCTTAGGTCTCAAAGGAATAATAAATATAATTAATACTTATTGAATATTCAAAAATATGTATGTCATTAATAAAACTTACAGAAATCAAAATTTCCAACGAACACACAAATGCTTTTCTTTGAAAACATTACCATTTTGTTGAACTGCATTTGAGCATCTTCTTGTTTGACAAATCTGTAAAAAATGAAGGTAAAAAATGCCAATACTAATGAGAAAATATTAAAGCAATCAATAATAAAATTTAATATTAATTTCCATTAGTTACCTATGTTGAATCTGTTAATTAATAAATTTAGATAGCATTTGAAATAATATAATATATCTGATTT
The DNA here is from genome assembly GCF_026230105.1 of Diorhabda sublineata. Taxonomy (NCBI): domain Eukaryota; kingdom Metazoa; phylum Arthropoda; class Insecta; order Coleoptera; family Chrysomelidae; genus Diorhabda; species Diorhabda sublineata. The sequence continues at coordinate 17,781,253 of NC_079479.1, read as the reverse complement.
GGAAATTAAATATTACCTTATAAAACAAAAGATAGATACATACTCTTTATATCAGAATGAAATTCTTTTTTGATGGAAGCGACTTTTTTGGGTATTTTTGGATCACAACGGGTATACCTTTAAACCTTAATGTCTTCTCAATTGGTCCATATTTATATTTTTAAAACACTTTTGATATTTTTCTTTTTATAATCTATAGAAACATTTCACTATCAACTATACTATTTACAACACTATTTGTTAATAATTTCTTTATTTTCAGACTACATTCTAAACTATCGTTTCCATTTACTTGTTCTTCTTCACCGTTAACCGATCAATTTAAACGGCTGCTAGCTGATAATTTTGTTTTCTTTACCTTATTTTTGGACTTGGTTCTGTAGTATCCTTATCCTGATTTAATTGTTCTTTTTCACCATCAACTGTGGTGCCATCCATCATTTGATACTTTTTTTTTATTTTTCATTCTCTCCTTGTTGATTACCTCTCATACCATTTTTTTCTTTGCGTTTTTTGTTCCTCTTTTGTTTTCAAAATAGATGCCGAACTACTCACTTCATTATCGTGTTAATTCAAATTATTTTTACTTGTTGATAAGCATTTCTTTCTGCAGATTAGTGTTTCCTCCATCGTTTAAATGTTGTTTGATATCCAACTTTCTACCCTTACCTTGTTTCTATTCGTTTAGTTTGACTGGAAATTCTCCTGACTTTAATTTTATCATCAGTGTTATTAAATCAGCTATACTTCATATCATCATCATATGTTCAGAAAAACAATGGTTATTCTATAAGAAATTCTTATAGTGAAAGTAGATTGTTTAGAATTCAATATTTTTAATGGTTTACAATGGATTCTGGTGTGTTTATTTTAGAAATCTTTCATTTATATTATATTCTGTTATTGACCATTATTAGTCCCTTTTTTTGTTGAAAGTATCCTTGGGTTGATATTTATATTTGAAAAATAACACGTGCGGTGCAGTTTTGGAACTCTTTTTATCTGTTTGTAGAATAGTTTGTTTACATTATATCGAGGGTTTAATACCGATAACGAAAAATGATCGTGCAGCCCCTTCTTGGATGCCTTTGTCTTTGTTCCAAGAATTGTTTGTTTCTAATATATTTTTTTTGATATTTATGAGATTACATTCAACAGAATTGTTAGAGAGTTAAGGACCACCCTTCACTATGAGAAATTTTAAAATCGCATTATTCTACATAAATAATAGATAGTAATACCAAAATATTTATATATGTTGAGGATTTAATACCGATAACAAAAATTGACCGTGAAGCCCCTTTTTAGACGCCCTCATCTTTGTTGGAAGAATTTCTTATTTACTTCACATTTCGAATTTATTTTTGATATTCATGAGAAAAATAATGTTCAATAGAATATTTTCTTATATGGTTTATGTAATTTGGGGATGAGGACCACCCTACATTATGGGAAGTTTTAAAATCACAGAATTCTCGATATCAAGATAACAAAAAAGTTTTGATTTTGTCTTTATACATATGCAACTAATTTTTTGGAAACATCGTTTCAAATTCTACGATCCTTAATTAATATAAAAATTTTCATGTACCTGTAATCACCAATGAAAGTACTAATTCGAAAAACGAAGGTATGTCGTAAAACATTAAAAGTATATATTACCAAAAGGAAATTACTATTATTTGGTGCCCATAACCTCTACTTATATAGCCATTTAATAATATTAAGTTATTGTGAATTGTAATAATTAAATCTATGCCATGTTTTATTGTATGAAGTATATCTATTATCACTAATTATTCGAAACTTTCTTAGAAATATTATTAAAAATTTATATTGCTCTTTGAAAACACTATTTTATTCAATATGGAAATTATATAACAAAATATGTAATATTTAATTACTTATTATTTAATAAATCAAAACTTTTACATCTTCTCAGTTCATTGACCCCTTTCGAATTCCTTGGGAATGTCTAGACTTGTTTTTGACTTGCGCACTTTAAATGTGACGTTACAAGCTTTAAACAATGCATTTAATTATTTAGATAATGAAACTTTGACAGTATTACAAATTCGGGCAGACATATTTGATGCTAAATTTTCTATTCGTAAAATTTCGTGCAATTTTGTTTTCAATGGTGAAGTGAAAACTATTTTCTTATTGATATAGGTAAGATATTATTCTCTTTATGTAAAAATTAACGAGATTTGTCCAATTAAAGTTTCCAGGAAAATGAACGATTTCAGTGTATTACATTTTATGGAATGCTAATGTTATATTATTATTTTATTAATATTTTCAAAGTAATTAAAATTAAGCATATTCTTCAGATAATTTGAAATTGTTTGAATCATTAATTTACTTATAAACATTAAACAAACGATAATCTAAAATATAGCATCAAATAGTTCGTTGACCCTTGTCTGTCTAGACAGCATGTCGGCCAACTTTGTATGTCGACGCAATTATTGTTCACGTCAAATCTTTTCAACTGTAATGTGTTTTTTCATATAAAAATATATATAGATATTAATATTAAAATACCTTATTTCGATTGTAGTACAAAATAGTTATTATTAGATAAATAAAATAGAGAGATACCGGATTTGTTCGATAACGACAAAAAAAACTTTCGATTTCTAGTTTTAAAAATGTGACTAATGTTGAAAATTTTTATTGGAAACATTGGAAATTCTCAGTATATCGATAGAAAATAGCTTTTATTTGAAAATTTTCGTGAAACGGATTGAAAATAAACATTAAAAATTATTTGTTTTTCTTTGATGTTTGTGGACGTGCGTGTTAACAATAATCCGATAAAGAATTTTCCGTGTTTTAATGCAATATTGTGAAAATTATGGATAAACGGAAAATTCTTAACTACCAAGATGGTGATTTCCTCATTTGTGAACTGGTGAGTGATTTTTTGTCTTATTCATTTGATTTTAAATTTACTACCTAAAATATTTCTTGTCATTTGGTCTCAGATTATGGATTGAAAACTATTTTCTTTTATATATCGGTTATATGCCGCCATTCTTTTGGAACTTTGAATTTTCAAGTGCATTAAACTGGGGATCTTTTAATAAAACAAACTTAATCTAATCGTTTTTCACATATTTTTTTTTGATTGATAGATACTCAATACATAATTAGCTAAAGGGTTGTTACTAAACTAATAATTGAGTTTTCTGTTTCATAGAAAACTTTCCAAGTGAAGGTTTCTAATATTTTTTTTGGTATTTGTTCCTCTTGTTCAATAATTGGTGGGTATAGGAAAGAGAAAATTATTTATTGTTTGAATTTAGTGCTTAGCTGCTTCAATATCTTTGTTTTTTCGAATAGAAAAAAATTTGAGCTAATGAAGTTGTCAAGAATGTTTTTCTGGTGACTGATTTGCATTTTGAAAACTGTTTAGTCAAAACTTTCAATATTCACTTTTCAATTATTTAATTTCTGGTGTGAGCTTCTCGGGGTACAATAATTCCTAGGTAGGTAAAAGATAGTCTTTAGGGTTGATATTTCAATATCTTTCGAGGGATTGTTATTCTATTTTTAAAATTTTATGTTTATTTTATTGTCCAAATGTAATAATTATGATTGATATTTTGATAAATTGTTGAACCTTCTCAGACCCTTTCTTTATCCTTCCAAGAATTTTATCTTCAAAAACCAACCACCCTTTTTTGTTTATTTAAGCAAACTTATATACCTCTTCTCGATGTTTCCTTTTATAATTCGTATTCTAAATGTAATATCCAAAATTTAGGACTTGATAAAGGCTTTATTTATTACTGGGTAGAAAATGAAACAGAAATTTTGAAACTTGAAATAAATTCTACACTGTATGAATTCTACGTTCTTTCTTTACTTAATAAACATTTTCATGTACCTACCTGTAATCACTAATGAAATTACTAATTCGAAAAACAAAGACGTAGAAAAATTGAAAATATATAATAAGTACCTATCTAATGTCCTAAAAAGAAACTTTGTTAAGCTTTCTTAACCACTTAGTCAGATATCGTCGATTAACATCCATTGAAGCCCATTGAAGTCTATTGTCACTTTGTCTTGATTGAAAATTTTCAAAGTCTATCTTCCCCATTTGAAGTCGAATTTCAACATTTCTCATATATTTGAATGAGTTCGCATCTAACTTTATCAGATATCGTCGATTTACATTCATTGAAGCCCATTGAGGTCGATTGTCACTTTGTGTTTATTAAAAATTTTCAAAGTCTATCTTCCTCATTTGAAGTCGAATTTCATCATATCTCATATATTTGAATGAGTTCGCATCTAACTTTATCAGATATCGTCGATTTACATTCATTGAAGCCCATTGAGGTCGATTGTCACTTTGTGTTTATTGAAAATTTTCAAAGTCTATCTTCCTCATTTGAAGTCGAATTTCAACATTTCTCATATATTTGAATGAGTTTGCATCTAACTTTGTCAGATATCGTCGATTTACATTCATTGAAGTCGATTCTCACTTTGTGTTGATTGAAAATTTTCAAAGTCTATCTTCCTCATTTGAAGTCGAATTTCAACATATCTCATATATTTGAATGAGTTCGCATCTAACTTTATCAGATATCGTCGATTTACATTCATTGAAGCCCATTGAGGTCGATTGTCACTTTGTGTTTATTGAAAATTTTCAAAGTCTATCTTCCTCATTTGAAGTCGAATTTCAACATTTCTCATATATTTGAATGAGTTTGCATCTAACTTTGTCAGATATCGTCGATTTACATTCATTGAAGCCCATTGAAGTCGATTCTCACTTTGTGTTGATTGAAAATTTTCAAAGTCTATCTTCCTCATTTGAAGTCGAATTTCAACATTTCTCATATATTTGAATGAGTTTGCATCTAACTTTGTCAGATATCGTCGATTTACATTCATTGAAGCCCATTGAAGTCGATTCTCACTTTGTGTTGATTGAAAATTTTCAAAGTCTATCTTCCTCATTTGAAGTCGAATTTCAACATTTCTTATATATTTGAATGAGTTTGCATATAACTTTGTCAGATATCGCCGATTTACATTCATTGAAGCCCATTGAAGTCGATTCTCACTTTGTGTTGATTGAAAATTTTCAAAGTCTATCTTCCTCATTTGAAGTCGAATTTCAACATTTCTCATATATTTGAATGAGTTTGCATCTAACTTTGTCAGATATCGTCGATTTACATTCATTGAAGCCCATTGAAGTCGATTCTCACTTTGTGTTGATTGAAAATTTTCAAAGTCTATCTTCCTCATTTGAAGTCGAATTTCAACATTTCTTATATATTTGAATGAGTTTGCATATAACTTTGTCAGATATCGTCGATTTACATTCATTGAAGCCCATTGAAGTCGATTCTCACTTTGTGTTGATTGAAAATTTTCAAAGTCTATCTTCCTCATTTGAAGTCGAATTTCAACATTTCTCATATATTTGAATGAGTTTGCATCTAACTTTGTCAGATATCGTCGATTTACATTCATTGAAGCCCATTGAAGTCGATTCTCACTTTGTGTTGATTGAAAATTTTCAAAGTCTATCTTCCTCATTTGAAGTCGAATTTCAACATTTCTCATATATTTGAATGAGTTTGCATATAACTTTGTCAGATATCGTCGATTCACATTCATTGAAGCCCATTGAAGTCGATTCTCACTTTGTGTTGATTGAAAATTTTCAAAGTCTATCTTCCTCATTTGAAGTCGAATTTCAACATTTCTCATATATTTGAATGAGTTTGCATATAACTTTGTCAGATATCGTCGATTCACATTCATTGAAGCCCATTGAAGTCGATTCTCACTTTGTGTTGATTGAAAATTTTCAAAGTCTATCTTCCTCATTTGAAGTCGAATTTCAACATTTCTCATATATTTGAATGAGTTTGCATCTAACTTTGTCAGATATCGTCGATTTACATTCATTGAAGCCCATTGAAGTCGATTCTCACTTTGTGTTGATTGAAAATTTTCAAAGTCTATCTTCCTCATTTGAAGTCGAATTTCAACATTTCTTATATATTTGAATGAGTTTGCATATAACTTTGTCAGATATCGCCGATTTACATTCATTGAAGCCCATTGAAGTCGATTCTCACTTTGTGTTGATTGAAAATTTTCAAAGTCTATCTTCCTCATTTGAAGTCGAATTTCAACATTTCTCATATATTTGAATGAGTTTGCATCTAACTTTGTCAGATATCGTCGATTTACATTCATTGAAGCCCATTGAAGTCGATTCTCACTTTGTGTTGATTGAAAATTTTCAAAGTCTATCTTCCTCATTTGAAGTCGAATTTCAACATTTCTTATATATTTGATTGAGTTTGCATATAACTTTGTCAGATATCGTCGATTTACATTCATTGAAGCCCATTGAAGTCGATTCTCACTTTGTGTTGATTGAAAATTTTCAAAGTCTATCTTCCTCATTTGAAGTCGAATTTCAACATTTCTCATATATTTGAATGAGCTGGCATCTAACTTTGTCAGATATCGTCGATTTACATTCATTGAAGCCCATTGAAGTCGATTCTCACTTTGTGTTGATTGAAAATTTTCAAAGTCTATCTTCCTCATTTGAAGTCGAATTTCAACATTTCTCATATATTTGAATGAGTTTGCATCTAACTTTGTCAGATATCGTCGATTTACATTCATTGAAGCCCATTGAAGTCGATTCTCACTTTGTGTTGATTGAAAATTTTCAAAGTCTATCTTCCTCATTTGAAGTCGAATTTCAACATTTCTCATATATTTGAATGAGTTTGTATCTAACTTTGTGAGATATCGTCGATTTACATTCATTGAAGCCCATTGAAGTCGATTCTCACTTTGTGTTGATTGAAAATTTTCAAAGTCTATCTTCCTCATTTGAAGTCGAATTTCAACATTTCTCATATATTTGAATGAGTTTGTATCTAACTTTGTGAGATATCGTCGATTTACATTCATTGAAGCCCATTGAAGTCGATTCTCACTTTGTGTTGATTGAAAATTTTCAAAGTCTATCTTCCTCATTTGAAGTCGAATTTCAACATTTCTCATATATTTGAATGAGTTCGCATCTAACTTTGTCAGATATCGTCGATTTACATTCATTGAAGCCCATTGAAGTCGATTCTCACTTTGTGTTGATTGAAAATTTTCAAAATCTATCTTCCTCATTTGAAGTCGAATTTCAACATTTCTCATATATTTGAATGAGTTTGCATCTAACTTTGTCAGATATCGTCGATTTACATTCATTGAAGCCCATTGAAGTCGATTCTCACTTTGTGTTGATTGAAAATTTTCAAAGTCTATCTTCCTCATTTGAAGTCGAATTTCAACATTTCTTATATATTTGAATGAGTTTGTATCTAACTTTGTCAGATATCGCCGATTTACATTCATTGAAGCCCATTGAAGTCGATTCTCACTTTGTGTTGATTGAAAATTTTCAAAGTCTATCTTCCTCATTTGAAGTCGAATTTCAACATTTCTCATATATTTGAATGAGTTTGCATATAACTTTGTCAGATATCGTCGATTCACATTCATTGAAGCCCATTGAAGTCGATTCTCACTTTGTGTTGATTGAAAATTTTCAAAGTCTATCTTCCTCATTTGAAGTCGAATTTCAACATTTCTCATATATTTGAATGAGTTTGCATCTAACTTTGTCAGATATCGTCGATTTACATTCATTGAAGCCCATTGAAGTCGATTCTCACTTTGTGTTGATTGAAAATTTTCAAAGTCTATCTTCCGCATTTTAAGTCGAATTTCAACATTTCTCATATATTTGAATGAGTTTGTATCTAACTTTGTCAGATATCGCCGATTTACATTCATTGAAGCCCATTGAAGTCGATTCTCACTTTGTGTTGATTGAAAATTTTCAAAGTCTATCTTCCTCATTTGAAGTCGAATTTCAACATTTCTCATATATTTGAATGAGTTTGCATCTAACTTTGTCAGATATCGTCGATTTACATTCATTGAAGCCCATTGAAGTCGATTCTCACTTTGTGTTGATTGAAAATTTTCAAAGTCTATCTTCCTCATTTGAAGTCGAATTTCAACATTTCTCATATATTTGAATGAGTTTGCATCTAACTTTGTCAGATATCGTCGATTTACATTCATTGAAGCCCATTGAAGTCGATTCTCACTTTGTGTTGATTGAAAATTTTCAAAGTCTATCTTCCTCATTTGAAGTCGAATTTCAACATTTCTCATATATTTGAATGAGTTTGCATCTAACTTTGTCAGATATCGTCGATTTACATTCATTGAAGCCCATTGAAGTCGATTCTCACTTTGTGTTGATTGAAAATTTTCAAAGTCTATCTTCCTCATTTGAAGTCGAATTTCAACATTTCTCATATATTTGAATGAGTTTGCATATAACTTTGTCAGATATCGTCGATTTACATTCATTGAAGCCCATTGAAGTCGATTCTCACTTTGTGTTGATTGAAAATTTTCAAAGTCTATCTTCCTCATTTGAAGTCGAATTTCAACATTTCTCATATATTTGAATGAGTTTGCATCTAACTTTGTCAGATATCGTCGATTTACATTCATTGAAGCCCATTGAAGTCGATTCTCACTTTGTGTTGATTGAAAATTTTCAAAGTCTATCTTCCTCATTTGAAGTCGAATTTCAACATTTCTCATATATTTGAATGAGTTTGCATATAACTTTGTCAGATATCGTCGATTCACATTCATTGAAGCCCATTGAAGTCGATTCTCACTTTGTGTTGATTGAAAATTTTCAAAGTCTATCTTCCTCATTTGAAGTCGAATTTCAACATTTCTCATATATTTGAATGAGTTTGCATCTAACTTTGTCAGATATCGTCGATTTACATTCATTGAAGCCCATTGAAGTCGATTCTCACTTTGTGTTGATTGAAAATTTTCAAAGTCTATCTTCCTCATTTGAAGTCGAATTTCAACATTTCTCATATATTTGAATGAGTTTGCATCTAACTTTGTCAGATATCGTCGATTTACATTCATTGAAGCCCATTGAAGTCGATTCTCACTTTGTGTTGATTGAAAATTTTCAAAGTCTATCTTCCGCATTTTAAGTCGAATTTCAACATTTCTCATATATTTGAATGAGTTTGTATCTAACTTTGTCAGATATCGCCGATTTACATTCATTGAAGCCCATTGAAGTCGATTCTCACTTTGTGTTGATTGAAAATTTTCAAAGTCTATCTTCCTCATTTGAAGTCGAATTTCAACATTTCTCATATATTTGAATGAGTTTGTATCTAACTTTGTCAGATATCGCCGATTTACATTCATTGAAGCCCATTGAAGTCGATTCTCACTTTGTGTTGATTGAAAATTTTCAAAGTCTATCTTCCTCATTTGAAGTCGAATTTCAACATTTCTCATATATTTGAATGAGTTTGCATCTAACTTTGTCAGATATCGTCGATTTACATTCATTGAAGCCCATTGAAGTCGATTCTCACTTTGTGTTGATTGAAAATTTTCAAAGTCTATCTTCCTCATTTGAAGTCGAATTTCAACATTTCTCATATATTTGGATGAGTTTGCATCTAACTTTGTCAGATATCGTCGATTTACATTCATTGAAACCCATTGAAGTCGATTCTCACTTTGTGTTGATTGAAAATTTTCAAAGTCTATCTTCCTCATTTGAAGTCGAATTTCAACATTTCTCATATATTTGAATGAGTTTGCATCTAACTTTGTCAGATATCGTCGATTTACATTCATTGAAGCCCATTGAAGTCGATTCTCACTTTGTGTTGATTGAAAATTTTCAAAGTCTATCTTCCTCATTTGAAGTCGAATTTCAACATTTCTCATATATTTGAATGAGTTTGCATCTAACTTTGTCAGATATCGTCGATTTACATTCATTGAAGCCCATTGAAGTCGATTCTCACTTTGTGTTGATTGAAAATTTTCAAAGTCTATCTTCCTCATTTGAAGTCGATTTTCAACATTTCTCATATATTTGAATGAGTTTGCATCTAACTTTGTCAGATATCGCCGATTTACATTCATTGAAGCCCATTGAAGTCGATTCTCACTTTGTGTTGATTGAAAATTTTCAAAGTCTATCTTCCTCATTTGAAGTCGAATTTCAACATTTCTTATATATTTGAATGAGTTTGCATATAACTTTGTCAGATATCGTCGATTTACATTCATTGAAGCCCATTGAAGTCGATTCTCACTTTGTGTTGATTGAAAATTTTCAAAGTCTATCTTCCTCATTTGAAGTCGAATTTCAACATTTCTCATATATTTGAATGAGTTTGCATCTAACTTTGTCAGATATCGTCGATTTACATTCATTGAAGCCCATTGAATTCGATTCTCACTTTGTGTTGATTGAAAATTTTCAAAGTCTATCTTCCTCATTTGAAGTCGAATTTCAACATTTCTCATATATTTGAATGAGTTTGCATATAACTTTGTCAGATATCGTCGATTCACATTCATTGAAGCCCATTGAAGTCGATTCTCACTTTGTGTTGATTGAAAATTTTCAAAGTCTATCTTCCTCATTTGAAGTCGAATTTCAACATTTCTCATATATTTGAATGAGTTTGCATATAACTTTGTCAGATATCGTCGATTCACATTCATTGAAGCCCATTGAAGTCGATTCTCACTTTGTGTTGATTGAAAATTTTCAAAGTCTATCTTCCTCATTTGAAGTCGAATTTCAACATTTCTCATATATTTGAATGAGTTTGCATCTAACTTTGTCAGATATCGTCGATTTACATTCATTGAAGCCCATTGAAGTCGATTCTCACTTTGTGTTGATTGAAAATTTTCAAAGTCTATCTTCCTCATTTGAAGTCGAATTTCAACATTTCTCATATATTTGAATGAGTTTGCATCTAACTTTGTCAGATATCGTCGATTTACATTCATTGAAGCCCATTGAAGTCGATTCTCACTTTGTGTTGATTGAAAATTTTCAAAGTCTATCTTCCGCATTTTAAGTCGAATTTCAACATTTCTCATATATTTGAATGAGTTTGTATCTAACTTTGTCAGATATCGCCGATTTACATTCATTGAAGCCCATTGAAGTCGATTCTCACTTTGTGTTGATTGAAAATTTTCAAAGTCTATCTTCCTCATTTGAAGTCGAATTTCAACATTTCTCATATATTTGAATGAGTTTGCATCTAACTTTGTCAGATATCGTCGATTTACATTCATTGAAGCCCATTGAAGTCGATTCTCACTTTGTGTTGATTGAAAATTTTCAAAGTCTATCTTCCTCATTTGAAGTCGAATTTCAACATTTCTCATACATTTGAATGAGTTTGTATCTAACTTTGTCAGATATCGTCGATTTACATTCATTGAAGCCCATTGAAGTCGATTCTCACTTTGTGTTGATTGAAAATTTTCAAAGTCTATCTTCCTCATTTGAAGTCGAATTTCAACATTTCTCATATATTTGAATGAGTTTGCATCTAACTTTGTCAGATATCGCCGATTTACATTCATTGAAGCCCATTGAAGTCGATTCTCACTTTGTGTTGATTGAAAATTTTCAAAGTCTATCTTCCTCATTTGAAGTCGAATTTCAACATTTCTCATATATTTGAATGAGTTTGCATCTAACTTTGTCAGATATCGTCGATTTACATTCATTGAAGCCCATTGAAGTCGATTCTCACTTTGTGTTGATTGAAAATTTTCAAAGTCTATCTTCCTCATTTGAAGTCGAATTTCAACATTTCTCATATATTTGGATGAGTTTGCATCTAACTTTGTCAGATATCGTCGATTTACATTCATTGAAGCCCATTGAAGTCGATTCTCACTTTGTGTTGATTGAAAATTTTCAAAGTCTATCTTCCTCATTTGAAGTCGAATTTCAACATTTCTCATATATTTGAATGAGTTTGCATCTAACTTTGTCAGATATCGTCGATTTACATTCATTGAAGCCCATTGAAGTCGATTCTCACTTTGTGTTGATTGAAAATTTTCAAAGTCTATCTTCCTCATTTGAAGTCGAATTTCAACATTTCTCATATATTTGAATGAGTTTGTATCTAACTTTGTGAGATATCGTCGATTTACATTCATTGAAGCCCATTGAAGTCGATTCTCACTTTGTGTTGATTGAAAATTTTCAAAGTCTATCTTCCTCATTTGAAGTCGAATTTCAACATTTCTTATATATTTGAATGAGTTTGCATATAACTTTGTCAGATATCGTCGATTTACATTCATTGAAGCCCATTGAAGTCGATTCTCACTTTGTGTTGATTGAAAATTTTCAAAGTCTATCTTCCGCATTTTAAGTCGAATTTCAACATTTCTCATATATTTGAATGAGTTTGTATCTAACTTTGTCAGATATCGCCGATTTACATTCATTGAAGCCTATTGAAGTCGATTCTCACTTTGTGTTGATTGAAAATTTTCAAAGTCTATCTTCCTCATTTGAAGTCGAATTTCCATTTCTTATATATTTGAATGAGTTTGCATATAACTTTGTCAGATATCGTCGATTTACATTCATTGAAGCCCATTGAAGTCGATTCTCACTTTGTGTTGATTGAAAATTTTCAAAGTCTATCTTCCTCATTTGAAGTCGAATTTCAACATTTCTTATATATTTGAATGAGTTTGCATATAACTTTGTCAGATATCGTCGATTCACATTCATTGAAGCCCATTGAAGTCGATTCTCACTTTGTGTTGATTGAAAATTTTCAAAGTCTATCTTCCTCATTTGAAGTCGAATTTCAACATTTCTCATATATTTGAATGAGTTTGCATATAACTTTGTCATATATCGTCGTTTTACATCCATTGAAGCCCATTGAAGTCGATTCTCACTTTGTGTTGATTGAAAATTTTCAAAGTCTATCTTCCTCATTTGAAGTCGAATTTCAACATTTCTCATATATTTGAATGAGTTTGTATCTAACTTTGTCAGATATCGTCGATTTACATTCATTGAAGCCCATTGAAGTCGATTCTCACTTTGTGTTGATTGAAAATTTTCAAAGTCTATCTTCCTCATTTGAAGTCGAATTTCAACATTTCTCATATATTTGAATGAGTTTGCATCTAACTTTGTCAGATATCGTCGATTTACATTCATTGAAGCCCATTGAAGTCGATTCTCACTTTGTGTTGATTGAAAATTTTCAAAGTCTATCTTCCTCATTTGAAGTCGAATTTCAACATTTCTCATATATTTGAATGAGTTTGCATCTAACTTTGTCAGATATCGTCGATTTACATTCATTGAAGCCCATTGAAGTCGATTCTCACTTTGTGTTGATTGAAAATTTTCAAACTCTATCTTCCTCATTTGAAGTCGAATTTCAACATTTCTCATATATTTGAATGAGTTTGTATCTAACTTTGTCAGATATCGTTGATTTACATTCATTGAAGCCCATTGAAGTCGATTCTCACTTTGTGTTGATTGAAAATTTTCAAAGTCTATCTTCCTCATTTGAAGGCGAATTTCAACATTTCTCATATATTTGAATGAGTTTGCATCTAACTTTGTCAGATATCGTCGATTTACATTCATTGAAGCCCATTGAAGTCGATTCTCACTTTGTGTTGATTGAAAATTTTCAAAGTCTATCTTCCTCATTTGAAGTCGAATTTCAACATTTCTCATATATTTGAATGAGTTTGCATATAACTTTGTCAGATATCGTCGATTCACATTCATTGAAGCCCATTGAAGTCGATTCTCACTTTGTGTTGATTGAAAATTTTCAAAGTCTATCTTCCTCATTTGAAGTCGAATTTCAACATTTCTCATATATTTGAATGAGTTTGCATCTAACTTTGTCAGATATCGTCGATTTACATTCATTGAAGCCCATTGAAGTCGATTCTCACTTTGTGTTGATTGAAAATTTTCAAAGTCTATCTTCCTCATTTGAAGTCGAATTTCAACATTTCTCATATATTTGAATGAGTTTGCATCTAACTTTGTCATATATCGTCGATTTACATCCGTTGAAGCCCATTGAAGTCGATTCTCACTTTGTGTTGATTGAAAATTTTCAAAGTCTATCTTCCTCATTTGAAGTCGAATTTCAACATTTCTCATATATTTGAATGAGTTTGCATCTAACTTTGTCAGATATCGTCGAATTACATTGATTGAAGCCCATTGAAGTCGATTCTCACTTTGTGTTGATTGAAAATTTTCAAAGTCTATCTTCCTCATTTGAGGTCGAATTTCAACATTTCTTATATATTTGAACGAGTTTGCATATAACTTTGTCAGATATCGTCGATTTACATTCATTGAAGCCCATTGAAGTCGATTCTCACTTTGTGTTGATTGAAAATTTTCAAAGTCTATCTTCCTCATTTGAAGGCGAATTTCAACATTTCTCATATATTTGAATGAGTTTGCATCTAACTTTGTCAGATATCGTCGATTTACATTCATTGAAGCCCATTGAAGTCGATTCTCACTTTGTGTTGATTGAAAATTTTCAAAGTCTATCTTCCTCATTTGAAGTCGAATTTCAACATTTCTTATATATTTGAATGAGTTTGCATATAACTTTGTCAGATATCGTCGATTTACATTTATTGAAGCCCATTGAAGTCGATTCTCACTTTGTGTTGATTGAAAATTTTCAAAGTCTATCTTCCTCATTTGAAGTCGAATTTCAACATTTCTCATATATTTGAATGAGTTTGCATATAACTTTGTCATATATCGTCGTTTTACATCCATTGAAGCCCATTGAAGTCGATTCTCACTTTGTGTTGATTGAAAATTTTCAAAGTCTATCTTCCTCATTTGAAGTCGAATTTCAACATTTCTCATATATTTGAATGAGTTTGTATCTAACTTTGTCAGATATCGTCGATTTACATTCATTGAAGCCCATTGAAGTCGATTCTCACTTTGTGTTGATTGAAAATTTTCAAAGTCTATCTTCCTCATTTGAAGTCGAATTTCAACATTTCTCATATATTTGAATGAGTTTGCATCTAACTTTGTCAGATATCGTCGATTTACATTCATTGAAGCCCATTGAAGTCGATTCTCACTTTGTGTTGATTGAAAATTTTCAAAGTCTATCTTCCTCATTTGAAGTCGAATTTCAACATTTCTCATATATTTGAATGAGTTTGCATCTAACTTTGTCAGATATCGTCGATTTACATTCATTGAAGCCCATTGAAGTCGATTCTCACTTTGTGTTG
Source organism: Diorhabda sublineata (assembly GCF_026230105.1). NCBI lineage: Eukaryota > Metazoa > Arthropoda > Insecta > Coleoptera > Chrysomelidae > Diorhabda > Diorhabda sublineata. Next base: position 17,766,013 of record NC_079479.1, on the reverse strand, counting down.
ATTGAAAATTTTCAAACTCTATCTTCCTCATTTGAAGTCGAATTTCAACATTTCTCATATATTTGAATGAGTTTGTATCTAACTTTGTCAGATATCGTTGATTTACATTCATTGAAGCCCATTGAAGTCGATTCTCACTTTGTGTTGATTGAAAATTTTCAAAGTCTATCTTCCTCATTTGAAGTCGAATTTCAACATTTCTCATATATTTGAATGAGTTTGCATCTAACTTTGTCAGATATCGTCGATTTACATTCATTGAAGCCCATTGAAGTCGATTCTCACTTTGTGTTGATTGAAAATTTTCAAAGTCTATCTTCCTCATTTGAAGTCGAATTTCAACATTTCTTATATATTTGAATGAGTTTGCATCTAACTTTGTCAGATATCGTCGATTTACATTCACTGAAGCCCATTGAAGTCGATTCTCACTTTGTGTTGATTGAAAATTTTCAAAGTCTATCTTCCTCATTTGAAGTCGAATTTCAACATTTCTCATATATTTGAATGAGTTTGTATCTAACTTTGTGAGATATCGTCGATTTACATTCATTGAAGCCCATTGAAGTCGATTCTCACATTGTGTTGATTAAAAATTTTCAAAGTCTATCTTCCTCATTTGAAGTCGAATTTCAACATTTCTCATATATTTGAATGAGTTTGCATCTAACTTTGTCAGATATCGTCGATTTACATTCATTGAAGCCCATTGAAGTCGATTCTCACATTGTGTTGATTAAAAATTTTCAAAGTCTATCTTCCTCATTTGAAGTCGAATTTCAACATTTCTTATATATTTGAATGAGTTTGCATATAACTTTGTCAGATATCGTCGATTTACATTCATTGAAGCCCATTGAAGTCGATTCTCACTTTGTGTTGATTGAAAATTTTCAAAGTCTATCTTCCTCATTTGAAGTCGAATTTCAACATTTCTTATATATTTGAATGAGTTTGCATATAACTTTGTCAGATATCGTCGATTTACATTCATTGAAGCCCATTGAAGTCGATTCTCACTTTGTGTTGATTGAAAATTTTCAAAGTCTATCTTCCTCATTTGAAGTCGAATTTCAACATTTCTCATATATTTGAATGAGTTTGCATATAACTTTGTCAGATATCGTCGATTCACATTCATTGAAGCCCATTGAAGTCGATTCTCACTTTGTGTTGATTGAAAATTTTCAAAGTCTATCTTCCTCATTTGAAGTCGAATTTCAACATTTCTCATATATTTGAATGAGTTTGCATCTAACTTTGTCAGATATCGTCGATTTACATTCATTGAAGCCCATTGAAGTCGATTCTCACTTTGTGTTGATTGAAAATTTTCAAAGTCTATCTTCCTCATTTGAAGTCGAATTTCAACATTTCTCATATATTTGAATGAGTTTGCATCTAACTTTGTCATATATCGTCGATTTACATCCGTTGAAGCCCATTGAAGTCGATTCTCACTTTGTGTTGATTGAAAATTTTCAAAGTCTATCTTCCTCATTTGAAGTCGAATTTCAACATTTCTCATATATTTGAATGAGTTTGCATCTAACTTTGTCAGATATCGTCGATTTACATTCATTGAAGCCCATTGAAGTCGATTCTCACTTTGTGTTGATTGAAAATTTTCAAAGTCTATCTTCCTCATTTGAAGTCGAATTTCAACATTTCTTATATATTTGAATGAGTTTGCATATAACTTTGTCAGATATCGTCGATTTACATTCATTGAAGCCCATTGAAGTCGATTCTCACTTTGTGTTGATTGAAAATTTTCAAAGTCTATCTTCCTCATTTGAAGGCGAATTTCAACATTTCTCATATATTTGAATGAGTTTGCATCTAACTTTGTCAGATATCGTCGATTTACATTCATTGAAGCCCATTGAAGTCGATTCTCACTTTGTGTTGATTGAAAATTTTCAAAGTCTATCTTCCTCATTTGAAGTCGAATTTCAACATTTCTTATATATTTGAATGAGTTTGCATATAACTTTGTCAGATATCGTCGATTTACATTTATTGAAGCCCATTGAAGTCGATTCTCACTTTGTGTTGATTGAAAATTTTCAAAGTCTATCTTCCTCATTTGAAGTCGAATTTCAACATTTCTCATATATTTGAATGAGTTTGCATATAACTTTGTCATATATCGTCGTTTTACATCCATTGAAGCCCATTGAAGTCGATTCTCACTTTGTGTTGATTGAAAATTTTCAAAGTCTATCTTCCTCATTTGAAGTCAAATTTCAACATTTCTTATATATTTGAATGAGTTTGCATATAACTTTGTCAGATATCGTCGATTTACATTCATTGAAGCCCATTGAAGTCGATTCTCACTTTGTGTTGATTGAAAATTTTCAAAGTCTATCTTCCTCATTTGAAGTCGAATTTCAACATTTCTCATATATTTGAATGAGTTTGCATCTAACTTTGTCATATATCGTCGATTTACATCCGTTGAAGCCCATTGAAGTCGATTCTCACTTTGTGTTGATTGAAAATTTTCAAAGTCTATCTTCCTCATTTGAAGTCGAATTTCAACATTTCTCATATATTTGAATGAGTTTGCATCTAACTTTGTCAGATATCGTCGATTTACATTCATTGAAGCCCATTGAAGTCGATTCTCACTTTGTGTTGATTGAAAATTTTCAAAGTCTATCTTCCTCATTTGAAGTCGAATTTCAACATTTCTTATATATTTGAATGAGTTTGCATATAACTTTGTCAGATATCGTCGATTTACATTCATTGAAGCCCATTGAAGTCGATTCTCACTTTGTGTTGATTGAAAATTTTCAAAGTCTATCTTCCTCATTTGAAGGCGAATTTCAACATTTCTCATATATTTGAATGAGTTTGCATCTAACTTTGTCATATATCGTCGTTTTACATCCATTGAAGCCCATTGAAGTCGATTCTCACTTTGTGTTGATTGAAAATTTTCAAAGTCTATCTTCCTCATTTGAAGTCGAATTTCAACATTTCTCATATATTTGAATGAGTTTGCATCTAACTTTGTCAGATATCGTCGATTTACATTCATTGAAGCCCATTGAAGTCGATTCTCACTTTGTGTTGATTGAAAATTTTCAAAGTCTATCTTCCTCATTTGAAGTCGAATTTCAACATTTCTTATATATTTGAATGAGTTTGCATCTAACTTTGTCAGATATCGTCGATTTACATTCATTGAAGCCCATTGAAGTCGATTCTCACTTTGTGTTGATTGAAAATTTTCAAAGTCTATCTTCCTCATTTGAAGTCGAATTTCAACATTTCTCATATATTTGAATGAGTTTGCATCTAACTTTGTCATATATCGTCTATTTACATCCGTTGAAGCCCATTGAAGTCGATTCTCACTTTGTGTTGATTGAAAATTTTCAAAGTCTATCTTCCTCATTTGAAGTCGAATTTCAACATTTCTTATATATTTGAATGAGTTTGCATCTAACTTTGTCAGATATCGTCGATTTACATTCATTGAAGCCCATTGAAGTCGATTCTCACTTTGTGTTGATTGAAAATTTTCAAAGTCTATCTTCCTCATTTGAAGTCGAATTTCAACATTTCTCATATATTTGAATGAGTTTGCATCTAACTTTGTCATATATCGTCTATTTACATCCGTTGAAGCCCATTGAAGTCGATTCTCACTTTGTGTTGATTGAAAATTTTCAAAGTCTATCTTCCTCATTTGAAGTCGAATTTCAACATTTCTTATATATTTGAATGAGTTTGCATCTAACTTTGTCAGATATCGTCGATTTACATTCATTGAAGCCCATTGAAGTCGATTCTCACTTTGTGTTGATTGAAAATTTTCAAAGTCTATCTTCCTCATTTGAAGTCGAATTTCAACATTTCTTATATATTTGAATGAGTTTGCATATAACTTTGTCAGATATCGTCGATTTACATTTATTGAAGCCCATTGAAGTCGATTCTCACTTTGTGTTGATTGAAAATTTTCAAAGTCTATCTTCCTCATTTGAAGTCGAATTTCAACATTTCTCATATATTTGAATGAGTTTGCATCTAACTTTGTCATATATCGTCGTTTTACATCCATTGAAGCCCATTGAAGTCGATTCTCACTTTGTGTTGATTGAAAATTTTCAAAGTCTATCTTCCTCATTTGAAGTCGAATTTCAACATTTCTCATATATTTGAATGAGTTTGCATCTAACTTTGTCAGATATCGTCGATTTACATTCATTGAAGCCCATTGAAGTCGATTCTCACTTTGTGTTGATTGAAAATTTTCAAAGTCTATCTTCCTCATTTGAAGTCGAATTTCAACATTTCTTATATATTTGAATGAGTTTGCATCTAACTTTGTCAGATATCGTCGATTTACATTCATTGAAGCCCATTGAAGTCGATTCTCACTTTGTGTTGATTGAAAATTTTCAAAGTCTATCTTCCTCATTTGAAGTCGAATTTCAACATTTCTCATATATTTGAATGAGTTTGCATCTAACTTTGTCATATATCGTCTATTTACATCCGTTGAAGCCCATTGAAGTCGATTCTCACTTTGTGTTGATTGAAAATTTTCAAAGTCTATCTTCCTCATTTGAAGTCGAATTTCAACATTTCTCATATATTTGAATGAGTTTGCATCTAACTTTGTCAGATATCGTCGATTTACATTCATTGAAGCCCATTGAAGTCGATTCTCACTTTGTGTTGATTGAAAATTTTCAAAGTCTATCTTCCTCATTTGAAGGCGAATTTCAACATTTCTAATATATTTGAATGAGTTTGCATCTAACTTTGTCAGATATCGTCGATTTACATTCATTGAAGCCCATTGAAGTCGATTCTCACTTTGTGTTGATTGAAAATTTTCAAAGTCTATCTTCCTCATTTGAAGTCGAATTTCAACATTTCTTATATATTTGAATGAGTTTGCATATAACTTTGTCAGATATCGTCGATTTACATTCATTGAAGCCCATTGAAGTCGATTCTCACTTTGTGTTGATTGAAAATTTTCAAAGTCTATCTTCCTCATTTGAAGGCGAATTTCAACATTTCTCATATATTTGAATGAGTTTGCATCTAACTTTGTCAGATATCGTCGATTTACATTCATTGAAGCCCATTGAAGTCGATTCTCACTTTGTGTTGATTGAAAATTTTCAAAGTCTATCTTCCTCATTTGAAGTCGAATTTCAACATTTCTTATATATTTGAATGAGTTTGCATATAACTTTGTCAGATATCGTCGATTTACATTTATTGAAGCCCATTGAAGTCGATTCTCACTTTGTGTTGATTGAAAATTTTCAAAGTCTATCTTCCTCATTTGAAGTCGAATTTCAACATTTCTCATATATTTGAATGAGTTTGCATCTAACTTTGTCATATATCGTCGTTTTACATCCATTGAAGCCCATTGAAGTCGATTCTCACTTTGTGTTGATTGAAAATTTTCAAAGTCTATCTTCCTCATTTGAAGGCGAATTTCAACATTTCTCATATATTTGAATGAGTTTGCATCTAACTTTGTCAGATATCGTCGATTTACATTCATTGAAGCCCATTGAAGTCGATTCTCACTTTGTGTTGATTGAAAATTTTCAAAGTCTATCTTCCTCATTTGAAGTCGAATTTCAACATTTCTTATATATTTGAATGAGTTTGCATATAACTTTGTCAGATATCGTCGATTTACATTCATTGAAGCCCATTGAAGTCGATTCTCACTTTGTGTTGATTGAAAATTTTCAAAGTCTATCTTCCTCATTTGAAGTCGAATTTCAACATTTCTTATATATTTGAATGAGTTTGCATATAACTTTGTCAGATATCGTCGATTTACATTCATTGAAGCCCATTGAAGTCGATTCTCACTTTGTGTTGATTGAAAATTTTCAAAGTCTATCTTCCTCATTTGAAGTCGAATTTCAACATTTCTCATATATTTGAATGAGTTTGCATATAACTTTGTCTGATATCGTCGATTCACATTCATTGAAGCCCATTGAAGTCGATTCTCACTTTGTGTTGATTGAAAATTTTCAAAGTCTATCTTCCTCATTTGAAGTCGAATTTCAACATTTCTCATATATTTGAATGAGTTTGCATCTAACTTTGTCAGATATCGTCGATTTACATTCATTGAAGCCCATTGAAGTCGATTCTCACTTTGTGTTGATTGAAAATTTTCAAAGTCTATCTTCCTCATTTGAAGTCGAATTTCAACATTTCTCATATATTTGAATGAGTTTGCATCTAACTTTGTCATATATCGTCGATTTACATTCATTGAAGCCCATTGAAGTCGATTCTCACTTTGTGTTGATTGAAAATTTTCAAAGTCTATCTTCCTCATTTGAAGGCGAATTTCAACATTTCTCATATATTTGAATGAGTTTGCATCTAACTTTGTCAGATATCGTCGATTTACATTCATTGAAGCCCATTGAAGTCGATTCTCACTTTGTGTTGATTGAAAATTTTCAAAGTCTATCTTCCTCATTTGAAGTCGAATTTCAACATTTCTTATATATTTGAATGAGTTTGCATATAACTTTGTCAGATATCGTCGATTTACATTCATTGAAGCCCATTGAAGTCGATTCTCACTTTGTGTTGATTGAAAATTTTCAAAGTCTATCTTCCTCATTTGAAGTCGAATTTCAACATTTCTCATATATTTGAATGAGTTTGCATCTAACTTTGTCAGATATCGTCGATTTACATTCATTGAAGCCCATTGAAGTCGATTCTCACTTTGTGTTGGTTGAAAATTTTCAAAGTCTATCTTCCTCATTTGAAGTCGAATTTCAACATTTCTCATATATTTGAATGAGTTTGCATCTAACTTTGTCAGAATTTGTCGATTTACATTCATTGAAGCCCATTGAAGTCGATTCTCACTTTGTGTTGATTGAAAATTTTCAAAGTCTATCTTCCTCATTTGAAGTCGAATTTCAACATTTCTCATATATTTGAATGAGTTTGCATCTAACTTTGTCAGATATCGTCGATTTACATTCATTGAAGCCCATTGAAGTCGATTCTCACTTTGTGTTGATTGAAAATTTTCAAAGTCTATCTTCCTCATTTGAAGTCGAATTTCAACATTTCTTATATATTTGAATGAGTTTGCATATAACTTTGTCAGATATCGTCGATTTACATTCATTGAAGCCCATTGAAGTCGATTCTCACTTTGTGTTGATTGAAAATTTTCAAAGTCTATCTTCCTCATTTGAAGTCGAATTTCAACATTTCTCATATATTTGAATGAGTTTGTATCTAACTTTGTGAGATATCGTCGATTTACATTCATTGAAGCCCATTGAAGTCGATTCTCACTTTGTGTTGATTGAAAATTTTCAAAGTCTATCTTCCTCATTTGAAGTCGAATTTCAACATTTCTCATATATTTGAATGAGTTTGCATCTAACTTTGTCAGATATCGTCGATTTACATTCATTGAAGCCCATTGAAGTCGATTCTCACTTTGTGTTGATTGAAAATTTTCAAAGTCTATCTTCCTCATTTGAAGTCGAATTTCAACATTTCTCATATATTTGAATGAGTTTGCATATAACTTTGTCAGATATCGTCGATTCACATTCATTGAAGCCCATTGAAGTCGATTCTCACTTTGTGTTGATTGAAAATTTTCAAAGTCTATCTTCCTCATTTGAAGTCGAATTTCAACATTTCTCATATATTTGAATGAGTTTGCATCTAACTTTGTCAGATATCGTCGATTTACATTCATTGAAGCCCATTGAAGTCGATTCTCACTTTGTGTTGATTGAAAATTTTCAAAGTCTATCTTCCTCATTTGAAGTCGAATTTCAACATTTCTCATATATTTGAATGAGTTTGCATCTAACTTTGTCATATATCGTCGATTTACATTCATTGAAGCCCATTGAAGTCGATTCTCACTTTGTGTTGATTGAAAATTTTCAAAGTCTATCTTCCTCATTTGAAAGCGAATTTCAACATTTCTCATATATTTGAATGAGTTTGCATCTAACTTTGTCAGATATCGTCGATTTACATTCATTGAAGCCCATTGAAGTCGATTCTCACTTTGTGTTGATTGAAAATTTTCAAAGTCTATCTTCCTCATTTGAAGTCGAATTTCAACATTTCTTATATATTTGAATGAGTTTGCATATAACTTTGTCAGATATCGTCGATTTACATTCATTGAAGCCCATTGAAGTCGATTCTCACTTTGTGTTGATTGGAAATTTTCAAAGTCTATCTTCCTCATTTGAAGGCGAATTTCAACATTTCTCATATATTTGAATGAGTTTGCATCTAACTTTGTCAGATATCGTCGATTTACATTCATTGAAGCCCATTGAAGTCGATTCTCACTTTGTGTTGATTGAAAATTTTCAAAGTCTATCTTCCTCATTTGAAGTCGAATTTCAACATTTCTTATATATTTGAATGAGTTTGCATATAACTTTGTCAGATATCGTCGATTTACATTCATTGAAAAGCCCATTGAAGTCGATTCTCACTTTGTGTTGATTGAAAATTTTCAAAATCTATCTTCCTCATTTGAAGTCGAATTTCAACATTTCTCATATATTTGAATGAGTTTGCATCTAACTTTGTCAGATATCGTCGATTTACATTCATTGAAGCCCATTGAAGTCGATTCTCACTTTGTGTTGATTGAAAATTTTCAAAGTCTATCTTCCTCATTTGAAGTCGAATTTCAACATTTCTCATATATTTGAATGAGTTTGCATCTAACTTTGTCAGATATCGTCGATTTACATTCATTGAAGCCCATTGAAGTCGATTCTCACTTTGTGTTGATTGAAAATTTTCAAAGTCTATCTTCCTCATTTGAAGTCGAATTTCAACATTTCTCATATATTTGAATGAGTTTGCATCTAACTTTGTCAGATAATGTCGATTTACATTCATTGAAGCCCATTGAAGTCGATTCTCACTTTGTGTTGATTGAAAATTTTCAAAGTCTATCTTCCTCATTTGAAGTCGAATTTCAACATTTCTCATATATTTGAATGAGTTTGCATCTAACTTTGTCAGATATCGTCGATTTACATTCATTGAAGCCCATTGAAGTCGATTCTCACTTTGTGTTGATTGAAAATTTTCAAAGTCTATCTTCCTCATTTGAAGTCGAATTTCAACATTTCTTATATATTTGAATGAGTTTGCATATAACTTTGTCAGATATCGTCGATTTACATTCATTGAAGCCCATTGAAGTCGATTCTCACTTTGTGTTGATTGAAAATTTTCAAAGTCTATCTTCCTCATTTGAAGTCGAATTTCAACATTTCTTATATATTTGAATGAGTTTGCATATAACTTTGTCAGATATCGTCGATTTACATTCATTGAAGCCCATTGAAGTCGATTCTCACTTTGTGTTGATTGAAAATTTTCAAAGTCTATCTTCCTCATTTGAAGTCGAATTTCAACATTTCTCATATATTTGAATGAGTTTGCATCTAACTTTGTCAGATTTCTTCGATTTACATTCATTGAAGCCCATTGAAGTCGATTCTCACTTTGTGTTGATTGAAAATTTTCAAAGTCTATCTTCCTCATTTGAAGTCGAATTTCAACATTTCTCATATATTTGTATGAGTTTGCATCTAACTTTGTCAGATATCGTCGATTTACATTCATTGAAGGCCATTGAAGTCGATTCTCACTTTGTGTTGATTGAAAATTTTCAAAGTCTATCTTCCTCATTTGAAGTCGAATTTCAACATTTCTTATATATTTGAATGAGTTTGCATATAACTTTGTCAGATATCGTCGATTTACATTTATTGAAGCCCATTGAAGTCGATTCTCACTTTGTGTTGATTGAAAATTTTCAAAGTCTATCTTCCTCATTTGAAGTCGAATTTCAACATTTCTCATATATTTGAATGAGTTTGCATCTAACTTTGTCATATATCGTCGTTTTACATCCATTGAAGCCCATTGAAGTCGATTCTCACTTTGTGTTGATTGAAAATTTTCAAAGTCTATCTTCCTCATTTGAAGTCGAATTTCAACATTTCTCATATATTTGAATGAGTTTGATTCTAACTTTGTCAGATATCGTCGATTTACATTCATTGAAACCCATTGAAGTCGATTCTCACTTTGTGTTGATTGAAAATTTTCAAAGTCTATCTTCCTCATTTGAAGTCGAATTTCAACATTTCTTATATATTTGAATGAGTTTGCATATAACTTTGTCAGATATCGTCGATTTACATTCATTGAAGCCCATTGAAGTCGATTCTCACTTTGTGTTGATTGAAAATTTTCAAAGTCTATCTTCCTCATTTGAAGTCGAATTTCAACATTTCTTATATATTTGAATGAGTTTGCATATAACTTTGTCAGATATCGTCGATTTACATTCATTGAAGCCCATTGAAGTCGATTCTCACTTTGTGTTGATTGAAAATTTTCAAAGTCTATCTTCCTCATTTGAAGTCGAATTTCAACATTTCTCATATATTTGAATGAGTTTGCATATAACTTTGTCTGATATCGTCGATTCACATTCATTGAAGCCCATTGAAGTCGATTCTCACTTTGTGTTGATTGAAAATTTTCAAAGTCTATCTTCCTCATTTGAAGTCGAATTTCAACATTTCTCATATATTTGAATGAGTTTGCATATAACTTTGTCAGATATCGTCGATTTACATTCATTGAAGCCCATTGAAGTCGATTCTCACTTTGTGTTGATTGAAAATTTTCAAAGTCTATCTTCCTCATTTGAAGTCGAATTTCAACATTTCTTATATATTTGAATAAGTTTGCATATAACTTTGTCAGATATCGTCGATTTACATTCATTGAAGCCCATTGAAGTCGATTCTCACTTTGTGTTGATTGAAAATTTTCAAAGTCTATCTTCCTCATTTGAAGTCGAATTTCAACATTTCTTATATATTTGAATGAGTTTGCATATAACTTTGTCAGATATCGTCGATTTACATTCATTGAAGCCCATTGAAGTCGATTCTCACTTTGTGTTGATTGAAAATTTTCAAAGTCTATCTTCCTCATTTGAAGTCGAATTTCAACATTTCTTATATATTTGAATGAGTTTGCATATAACTTTGTCAGATATCGTCGATTTACATTCATTGAAAAGCCCATTGAAGTCGATTCTCACTTTGTGTTGATTGAAAATTTTCAAAGTCTATCTTCCTCATTTGAAGTCGAATTTCAACATTTCTCATATATTGAATGAGTTTGCATCTAACTTTGTCAGATATCGTCGATTTACATTCATTGAAGCCCATTGAAGTCGATTCTCACTTTGTGTTGATTGAAAATTTTCAAAGTCTATCTTCCTCATTTGAAGTCGAATTTCAACATTTCTCATATATTTGAATGAGTTTGCATCTAACTTTGTCAGATATCGTCGATTTACATTCATTGAAGCCCATTGAAGTCGATCTCACTTTGTGTTGATTGAAAATTTTCAAAGTCTATCTTCCTCATTTGAAGTCGAATTTCAACATTTCTCATATATTTGAATGATTTTGCATTTAACTTTGTCAGATTTCGTCGATTTACATTCATTGAAGCCCATTGAAGTCGATTCTCACTTTGTGTTGATTGAAAATGTTCAAAGTCTATCTTCCTCATTTGAAGTCGAATTTCAACATTTCTCATATATTTGAATGAGTTTGCATCTAACTTTGTCATATATCGTCGATTTACATCCATTGAAGCCCATTGAAGTCTATTGTCACTTTGAGTTGATTGAAAATTTTCAAAGTCTATCTTCCTCATTTTAAGTCGAATTTCAACATTTCTCATATATTTGAATGAGTTTGCATCTAACTTTGTCAGATATCGTCGATTTACATTTATTGAAGCCCATTGAAGTCGATTCTCACTTTGTGTTGATTGAAAATTTTCAAAGTCTATCTTCCTCATTTGAAGTCGAATTTCAACATTTCTCATATAATTGAATGAGTTTGCATATAACTTTGTCAGATTTCCTCGATTTACATTCATTGAAGCCCATTGAAGTCGATTCTCACTTTGTGTTGATTGAAAATTTTCAAAGTCTATCTTCCTCATTTGAAGTCGAATTTCAACATTTCTCATATATTTGAATGAGTTTGCATCTAACTTTGTCAGATATCGTCGATTTACATTCATTGAAGCCCATTGAAGTCGATTCTCACTTTGTGTTGATTGAAAATTTTCAAAGTCTATCTTCCTCATTTGAAGTCGAATTTCAACATTTCTCATATAATTGAATGAGTTTGCATATAACTTTTTCAGATTTCCTCGATTTACATTCATTGAAGCCCATTGAAGTCGATTCTCACTTTGTGTTGATTGAAAATTTTCAAAGTCTATCTTCCTCATTTGAAGTCGAATTTCAACATTTCTCATATAATTGAATGAGTTTGCATCTAACTTTGTCATATATCGTCGATTTACATCCATTGAAGCCCATTGAAGTCTATTGTCACTTTGTGTTGATTGAAAATTTTCAAAGTCTATCTTCCTCATTTTAAGTCGAATTTCAACATTTCTCATATATTTGAATGAGTTTGCATCTAACTTTGTCAGATATCGTCGATTCACATTCATTGAAGCCCATTGAAGTCGATTCTCACTTTGTGTTGATTGAAAATTTTCAAAGTCTATCTTCCTCATTTGAAGTCGAATTTCAACATTTCTTATATATTTGAATGAGTTTGCATATAACTTTGTCAGATATCGTCGATTTACATTCATTGAAGCCCATTGAAGTCGATTCTCACTTTGTGTTGATTGAAAATTTTCAAAGTCTATCTTCCTCATTTGAAGTCGAATTTCAACATTTCTCATATATTTGAATGAGTTTGCATATAACTTTGTCTGATATCGTCGATTCACATTCATTGAAGCCCATTGAAGTCGATTCTCACTTTGTGTTGATTGAAAATTTTCAAAGTCTATCTTCCTCATTTGAAGTCGAATTTCAACATTTCTCATATATTTGAATGAGTTTGCATATAACTTTGTCAGATATCGTCGATTTACATTCATTGAAGCCCATTGAAGTCGATTCTCACTTTGTGTTGATTGAAAATTTTCAAAGTCTATCTTCCTCATTTGAAGTCGAATTTCAACATTTCTTATATATTTGAATGAGTTTGCATATAACTTTGTCAGATATCGTCGATTTACATTCATTGAAGCCCATTGAAGTCGATTCTCACTTTGTGTTGATTGAAAATTTTCAAAGTCTATCTTCCTCATTTGAAGTCGAATTTCAACATTTCTTATATATTTGAATGAGTTTGCATATAACTTTGTCAGATATCGTCGATTTACATTCATTGAAGCCCATTGAAGTCGATTCTCACTTTGTGTTGATTGAAAATTTTCAAAGTCTATCTTCCTCATTTGAAGTCGAATTTCAACATTTCTTATATATTTGAATGAGTTTGCATATAACTTTGTCAGATATCGTCGATTTACATTCATTGAAAAGCCCATTGAAGTCGATTCTCACTTTGTGTTGATTGAAAATTTTCAAAGTCTATCTTCCTCATTTGAAGTCGAATTTCAACATTTCTCATATATTGAATGAGTTTGCATCTAACTTTGTCAGATATCGTCGATTTACATTCATTGAAGCCCATTGAAGTCGATTCTCACTTTGTGTTGATTGAAAATTTTCAAAGTCTATCTTCCTCATTTGAAGTCGAATTTCAACATTTCTCATATATTTGAATGAGTTTGCATCTAACTTTGTCAGATATCGTCGATTTACATTCATTGAAGCCCATTGAAGTCGATTCTCACTTTGTGTTGATTGAAAATTTTCAAAGTCTATCTTCCTCATTTGAAGTCGAATTTCAACATTTCTCATATATTTGAATGATTTTGCATATAACTTTGTCAGATTTCGTCGATTTACATTCATTGAAGCCCATTGAAGTCGATTCTCACTTTGTGTTGATTGAAAATGTTCAAAGTCTATCTTCCTCATTTGAAGTCGAATTTCAACATTTCTCATATATTTGAATGAGTTTGCATCTAACTTTGTCATATATCGTCGATTTACATCCATTGAAGCCCATTGAAGTCTATTGTCACTTTGAGTTGATTGAAAATTTTCAAAGTCTATCTTCCTCATTTTAAGTCGAATTTCAACATTTCTCATATATTTGAATGAGTTTGCATCTAACTTTGTCAGATATCGTCGATTTACATTTATTGAAGCCCATTGAAGTCGATTCTCACTTTGTGTTGATTGAAAATTTTCAAAGTCTATCTTCCTCATTTGAAGTCGAATTTCAACATTTCTCATATAATTGAATGAGTTTGCATATAACTTTGTCAGATTTCCTCGATTTACATTCATTGAAGCCCATTGAAGTCGATTCTCACTTTGTGTTGATTGAAAATTTTCAAAGTCCATATTCCTCATTTGAAGTCGAATTTCAACATTTCTTATATATTTGAATGAGTTTGCATATAACTTTGTCAGATATCGTCGATTTACATTCATTGAAGCCCATTGAAGTCGATTCTCACTTTGTGTTGATTGAAAATTTTCAAAGTCTATCTTCCTCATTTGAAGTCGAATTTCAACATTTCTCATATATTTGAATGAGTTTGCATCTAACTTTGTCAGATATCGTCGATTTACATTCATTGAAGCCCATTGAAGTCGATTCTCACTTTGTGTTGATTGAAAATTTTCAAAGTCTATCTTCCTCATTTTAAGTCGAATTTCAACATTTCTCATATATTTGAATGAGTTTGCATATAACTTTGTCAGATTTCGTCGATTTACATTCATTGAAGCCCATTGAAGTCGATTCTCACTTTGTGTTGATTGAAAATTTTCAAAGTCTATCTTCCTCATTTGAAGTCGAATTTCAACATTTCTCATATAATTGAATGAGTTTGCATATAACTTTGTCAGATTTCCTCGATTTACATTCATTGAAGCCCATTGAAGTCGATTCTCACTTTGTGTTGATTGAAAATTTTCAAAGTCTATCTTCCTCATTTGAAGTCGAATTTCAACATTTCTCATATAATTGAATGAGTTTGCATCTAACTTTGTCATATATCGTCGATTTACATCCATTGAAGCCCATTGAAGTCTATTGTCACTTTGTGTTGATTGAAAATTTTCAAAGTCTATCTTCCTCATTTGAAGTCGAATTTCAACATTTCTCATATATTTGAATGAGTTTGCATCTAACTTTGTCAGATATCGTCGATTTACATTTATTGAAGCCCATTGAAGTCGATTCTCACTTTGTGTTGATTGAAAATTTTCAAAGTCTATCTTCCTCATTTGAAGTCGAATTTCAACATTTCTCATATAATTGAATGAGTTTGCATCTAACTTTGTCATATATCGTCGATTTACATCCATTGAAGCCCATTGAAGTCTATTGTCACTTTGTGTTGATTGAAAATTTTCAAAGTCTATCTTCCTCATTTGAAGTCGAATTCCAACATTTCTCATATAATTGAATGAGTTTGCATCTAACTTTGTCATATATCGTCGATTTACATTCATTGAAGCCCATTGAAGTCGATTCTCACTTTGTGTTGATTGAAAATTTTCAAAGTCTATCTTCCTCATTTGAAGTCAAATTTCAACATTTCTTATATATTTGAATGAGTTTGCATCTAACTTTGTCAGATATCGTCGATTTACATTCATTGAAGCCCAATGAAGTCGATTCTCACTTTGTGTTGATTGAAAATTTTCAAAGTCTATCTTCCTCATTTGAAGTCGAATTTCAACATTTCTCATATATTTGAATGAGTTTGCATCTAACTTTGTCAGATTTCCTCGATTTACAATCATTGAAGCCCATTGAAGTCGATTCTCACTTTGTGTTGATTGAAAATTTTCAAAGTCTATCTTCCTCATTTGAAGTTGAATTTCAACATTTCCCATATATTTGAATGAGTTTGCATCTAACTTTGTCAGATATCGTCGATTTACATTCATTGAAGCCCATTGAAGTCGATTCTCACTTTGTGTTGATTGAAAATTTTCAAAGTCTATCTTCCTCATTTGAAGTCGAATTTCAACATTTCTCATATAATTGAATGAGTTGCATCTAACTTTGTCAGATATCGTCGATTTACATTCATTGAAGCCCATTGAAGTCGATTCTCACTTTGTGTTGATTGAAAATGTTCAAAGTCTATCTTCCTCATTTGAAGTCGAATTTCAACATTTCTCATATATTTGAATGAGTTTGCATCTAACTTTGTCAGATATCGTCGATTTACATTCATTGAAGCCCATTGAAGTCGATTCTCACTTTGTGTTGATTGAAAATTTTCAAAGTCTATCTTCCTCATTTGAAGTCGAATTTCAACATTTCTCATATAATTGAATGAGTTTGCATCTAACTTTGTCATATATCGTCGATTTACATCCATTGAAGCCCATTGAAGTCTATTGTCACTTTGTGTTGATTGAAAATTTTCAAAGTCTATCTTCCTCATTTGAAGTCGAATTTCAACATTTCTCATATATTTGAATGAGTTTGCATCTAACTTTGTCAGATATCGTCGATTTACATTTATTGAAGCCCAGTGAAGTCGATTCTCACTTTGTGTTGATTGAAAATTTTCAAAGTCTATCTTCCTCATTTGAAGTCGAATTTCAACATTTCTCATATAATTGAATGAGTTTGCATATAACTTTGTCAGATTTCCTCGATTTACATTCATTGAAGCCCATTGAAGTCGATTCTCACTTTGTGTTGATTGAAAATTTTCAAAGTCTATCTTCCTCATTTGAAGTCGAATTTCAACATTTCTCATATAATTGAATGAGTTTGCATCTAACTTTGTCATATATCGTCGATTTACATCCATTGAAGCCCATTGAAGTCTATTGTCACTTTGTGTTGATTGAAAATTTTCAAAGTCTATCTTCCTCATTTGAAGTTGAATTTCAACATTTCCCATATATTTGAATGAGTTTGCATCTAACTTTGTCAGATATCGTCGATTTACATTCATTGAAGCCCATTGAAGTCGATTCTCACTTTGTGTTGATTGAAAATTTTCAAAGTCTATCTTCCTCATTTGAAGTCGAATTTCAACATTTCTCATATATTTGAATGAGTTTGCATCTAACTTTGTCAGATATCGTCGATTTACATTCATTGAAGCCCATTGAAGTCGATTCTCACTTTGTGTTGATTGAAAATTTTCAAAGTCTATCTTCCTCATTTGAAGTCGAATTTCAACATTTCTCATAGACTTTGAAAATTTTCAATCAACATAAAGTGAGAATCGACTTCAATGGGCTTCAATGAATGTAAATCGACGATATCTGACAAAGTTAGATGCAAACTCATTCAAATATATGAGAAATGTTGAAATTCAACTTCAAATGAGGAAGATAGACTTTGAAAATTTTCAATCAACACAAAGTGAGAATCGACTTCAATGGGCTTCAATGAATGTAAATCGACGAAATCTGACAAAGTTATATGCAACTCATTCAATTATATGAGAAATGTTGAAATTCGACTTCAAATGAGGAAGATAGACTTTGAAAATTTTCAATCAATACAAAGTGAGAATCGACTTCAATGGGCTTCAATGAATGTAAATCGACGATATCTGACAAAGTTAGATGCAAACTCATTCAAATATATGAGAAATGTTGAAATTCGACTTCAAATGAGGAAGATAGACTTTGAAAATTTTCAATCGACACAAAGTGACAATAGACTTCAATGGGCTTCAATGGATGTAAATCGACGATATCTGACAAAGTTAGATGCAAACTCATTCAAATATATGAGAAATGTTGAAATTCGACTTCAAATGAGGAAGATAGACTTTGAAAATTTTCAATCAACACAAAGTGAGAATCGACTTCAATGGGCTTCAATGAATGTAAATCGACAAAATCTGACAAAGTTATATGCAAACTCATTCAAATATATGAGAAATGTTGAAATTCGACTTAAAATGAGGAAGATAGACTTTGAAAATTTTCAATCAACACAAAGTGAGAATCGACTTCAATGGGCTTCAATGAATGTAAATCGACGATATCTGACAAAGTTAGATGCAAACTCATTCAAATATATGAGAAATGTTGAAATTCGACTTCAAATGAGGAAGATAGACTTTGAAAATTTTCAATCAACACAAAGTGAGAATCGACTTCAATGGGCTTCAATGAATGTAAATCGACGATATCTGACAAAGTTATATGCAAACTCATTCAAATATATAAGAAATGTTGAAATTCGACTTCAAATGAGGAATATGGACTTTGAAAATTTTCAATCAACACAAAGTGAGAATCGACTTCAATGGGCTTCAATGAATGTAAATCGAGGAAATCTGACAAAGTTATATGCAAACTCATTCAAATATATGAGAAATGTTGAAATTCGACTTAAAATGAGGAAGATAGACTTTGAAAATTTTCAATCAACACAAAGTGAGAATCGACTTCAATGGGCTTCAATAAATGTAAATCGACGATATCTGACAAAGTTAGATGCAAACTCATTCAAATATATGAGAAATGTTGAAATTCGACTTAAAATGAGGAAGATAGACTTTGAAAATTTTCAATCAACTCAAAGTGACAATAGACTTCAATGGGCTTCAATGGATGTAAATCGACGATATATGACAAAGTTAGATGCAAACTCATTCAAATATATGAGAAATGTTGAAATTCGACTTCAAATGAGGAAGATAGACTATGAACATTTTCAATCAACACAAAGTGAGAATCGACTTCAATGGGCTTCAATGAATGTAAATCGACGAAATCTGACAAAGTTATATGCAAACTCATTCAATTATATGAGAAATGTTGAAATTCGACTTCAAATGAGGAAGATAGTTTTTGAAAATTTTCAATCAATACAAAGTGAGAATCAACTTCAATGGGCTTCAATGAATGTAAATCGACGATATCTGACAAAGTTAGATGCAAACTCATTCAAATATATGAGAAATGTTGAAATTCGACTTCAAATGAGGAAGATAGACTTTGAAAATTTTCAATCGACACAAAGTGACAATAGACTTCAATGGGCTTCAATGGATGTAAATCGACGATATCTGACAAAGTTAGATGCAAACTCATTCAAATATATGAGAAATGTTGAAATTCGACTTCAAATGAGGAAGATAGACTTTGAAAATTTTCAATCAACACAAAGTGAGAATCGACTTCAATGGGCTTCAATGAATGTAAATCGACAATATCTGACAAAGTTAGATGCAAACTCATTCAAATATATGCGAAATGTTGAATTTCGACTTAAAATTAGGAAGATAGACTTTGAAAATTTTCAATCAACACAAAGTGACAATAGACTTCAATGGGCTTCAATGGATGTAAATCGACGATATATGACAAAGTTGATGCAAACTCATTCAAATATATGAGAAATGTTGAAATTCGACTTCAAATGAGGAAGATAGACTTTGAAAATTTTCAATCAACACAAAGTGAGAATCGACTTCAATGGGCTTCAATGAATGTAAATCGACGATATCTGACAAAGTTAGATGCAAACTCATTCAAATATATGAGAAATGTTGAATTTCGACTTAAAATGAGGAAGATAGACTCTGAAAATTTTCAATCAACACAAAGTGACAATAGACTTCAATGGGCTTCAATGGATGCAAATCGACGATATATGACAAAGTTAGATGCAAACTCATTCAAATATATGAGAAATGTTGAAATTCGACTTCAAATGAGGAAGATAGACTTTGAAAATTTTCAATCAACACAAAGTGAGAATCGACTTCAATGGGCTTCAATGAATGTAAATCGACGATATCTGACAAAGTTAGATGCAAACTCATTCAAATATATGAGAAATGTTGAAATTCGACTTCAAATGAGGAAGATAGACTTTGAAAATTTTCAATCAACACAAAGTGAGAATCGACTTCAATGGGCTTCAATGAATGTAAATCGACGATATCTGACAAAGTTAGATGCAAACTCATTCAAATATATGAGAAATGTTGAAATTCGACTTCAAATGAGGAAGATAGACTTTGAAAATTTTCAATCAACACAAAGTGAGAACCGACTTCAATGGGCTTCAATGAATGTAAATCGACGATATCTGACAAAGTTAGATGCAAACTCATTCAAATATATGAGAAATGTTGAAATTCGACTTCAAATGAGGAAGATAGACTTTGAAAATTTTCAATCAAAACAAAGTGAGAATCGACTTCAATGGGCTTCAATGAATGTAAATCGACGATATCTGACAAAGTTAGATGCAAACTCATTCAAATTTTTGAGAAATGTTGAAATTCGACTTCAAATGAGGAAGATAGACTTTGAAAATTTTCAATCAACACAAAGTGAGAATCGACTTCAATGGGCTTCAATGAATGTAAATCGACGATATCTGACAAAGTTAGATACAAACTCATTCAAATATATGAGAAATGTTGAAATTCGACTTCAAATGAGGAAGATAGACTTTGAAAATTTTCAATCAACACAAAGTGAGAATCGACTTCAATGGGCTTCAATGAATGTAAATCGACGATATCTGACAAAGTTAGATGCAAACTCATTCAAATATATGAGAAATGTTGAAATTCGACTTCAAATGAGGAAGATAGACTTTGAAAATTTTCAATCAACACAAAGTGAGAATCGACTTCAATGGGCTTCAATGAATGTATATCGACGATATCTGACAAAGTTAGATGCAAACTCATTCAAATATATGAGAAATGTTGAAATTCGACTTCAAATGAGGAAGATAGACTTTGAAAATTTTCAATCAACACAAAGTGAGAATCGACTTCAATGGGCTTCAATGAATGTAAATCGACGATATCTGACAAAGTTAGATGCAAACTCATTCAAATATATGAGAAATGTTGAAATTCGACTTCAAATGAGGAAGATAGACTTTGAAAATTTTCAATCAACACAAAGTGAGAATCGACTTCAATGGGCTTCAATGAATGTAAATCGACGATATCTGACAAAGTTAGATGCAAACTCATTCAAATATATGAGAAATGTTGAAATTCGACTTTAAATGTGGAAGATAGACTTTGAAAATTTTCAATCAAAACAAAGTGAGAATCGACTTCAATGGGCTTCAATGAATGTAAATCGACGATATCTGACAAAGTTAGATGCAAACTCATTCAAATTTATGAGAAATGTTGAAATTCGACTTCAAATGAGGAAGATAGACTTTGAAAATTTTCAATCAACACAAAGTGAGAATCGACTTCAATGGGCTTCAATGAATGTAAATCGACGAT
This sequence comes from Diorhabda sublineata, assembly GCF_026230105.1. Lineage (NCBI taxonomy): Eukaryota > Metazoa > Arthropoda > Insecta > Coleoptera > Chrysomelidae > Diorhabda > Diorhabda sublineata. The sequence goes on along the minus strand of NC_079479.1, from coordinate 17,744,713 downwards.
ATCTGACAAAGTTAGATGCAAACTCATTCAAATATATGAGAAATGTTGAAATTCGACTTCAAATGAGGAAGATAGACTTTGAAAATTTTCAATCAACACAAAGTGAGAATCGACTTCAATGGGCTTCAATGAATGTATATCGACGATATCTGACAAAGTTAGATGCAAACTCATTCAAATATATGAGAAATGTTGAAATTCGACTTCAAATGAGGAAGATAGACTTTGAAAATTTTCAATCAACACAAAGTGAGAATCGACTTCAATGGGCTTCAATGAATGTAAATCGACGATATCTGACAAAGTTAGATGCAAACTCATTCAAATATATGAGAAATGTTGAAATTCGACTTCAAATGAGGAAGATAGACTTTGAAAATTTTCAATCAACAAAGTGAGAATCGACTTCAATGGGCTTCAATGAATGTAAATCGACGATATCTGACAAAGTTAGATGCAAACTCATTCAAATATATGAGAAATGTTGAAATTCGACTTCAAATGAGGAAGATAGACTTTGAAAATTTTCAATCAACACAAAGTGAGAATCGACTTCAATGGGCTTCAATGAATGTAAATCGACGATATCTGACAAAGTTAGATACAAACTCATTCAAATATATGAGAAATGTTGAAATTCGACTTCAAATGAGGAAGATAGACTTTGAAAATTTTCAATCAACACAAAGTGAGAATCGACTTCAATGGGCTTCAATGAATGTATATCGACGATATCTGACAAAGTTAGATGCAAACTCATTCAAATATATGAGAAATGTTGAAATTCGACTTCAAATGAGGAAGATAGACTTTGAAAATTTTCAATCAACACAAAGTGAGAATCGACTTCAATGGGCCTCAATGAATGTAAATCGACGATATCTGACAAAGTTAAATGCAAACTCATTCAAATATATGAGAAATGTTGAAATTCGACTTCAAATGAGGAAGATAGACTTTGAAAATTTTCAATCAACACAAAGTGAGAATCGACTTCAATGGGCTTCAATGAATGTATATCGACGATATCTGACAAAGTTAGATGCAAACTCATTCAAATATATGAGAAATGTTGAAATTCGACTTCAAATGAGGAAGATAGACTTTGAAAATTTTCAATCAACACAAAGTGAGAATCGGCTTCAATGGGCTTCAATGAATGTAAATCGACGATATCTGACAAAGTTAGATGCAAACTCATTCAAATATATGAGAAATGTTGAAATTCGACTTCAAATGAGGAAGATAGACTTTGAAAATTTTCAATCAACACAAAGTGAGAATCGACTTCAATGGGCTTCAATGAATGTAAATCGACGATATCTGACAAAGTTATATGCAAACTCATTCAAATATATAAGAAATGTTGAAATTCGACTTCAAATGAGGAAGATAGACTTTGAAAATTTTCAATCAACACAAAGTGAGAATCGACTTCAATGGGCTTCAATGAATGTAAATCGACGATATCTCACAAAGTTAGATACAAACTCATTCAAATATATGAGAAATGTTGAAATTCGACTTCAAATGAGGAAGATAGACTTTGAAAATTTTCAATCAACACAAAGTGAGAATCGACTTCAATGGGCTTCAATGAATGTAAATCGAAGATATCTGACAAAGTTAGATGCAAACTCATTCAAATATATGAGAAATGTTGAAATTCGACTTCAAATGAGGAAGATAGACTTTGAAAATTTTCAATCAACACAAAGTGAGAATCGACTTCAATGGGCTTCAATGAATGTAAATCGACGATATCTGACAAAGTTAGATGCAAACTCATTGAAATATATGAGAAATGTTGAAATTCGACTTCAAATGAGGAAGATAGACTTTGAAAATTTTCAATCAACACAAAGTGAGAATCGACTTTAATGGGCTTCAATGAATGTAAATCGACGATATCTGACAAAGTTAGATGCAAACTCATTCAAATATATGAGAAATGTTGAAATTCGACTTCAAATGAGGAAGATAGACATTGAAAATTTTCAATCAACACAAAGTGAGAATCGACTTCAATGGGCTTCAATGAATGTAAATCGACGATATCTGACAAAGTTAGATGCAAACTCATTCAAATATATGAGAAATGTTGAAATTCGACTTCAAATGAGGAAGATAGACTTTGAAAATTTTCAATCAACACAAAGTGAGAATCGACTTCAATGGGCTTCAATGAATGTAAATCGACGATATCTGACAAAGTTAGATACAAACTCATTCAAATATATGAGAAATGTTGAAATCCGACTTCAAATGAGGAAGATAGACTTTGAAAATTTTCAATCAACACAAAGTGAGAATCGACTTCAATGGGCTTCAATGAATGTAATCGACGATATCTCACAAAGTTAAATACAAACTCATTCAAATATATGAGAAATGTTGAAATTCGACTTCAAATGAGGAAGATAGACTTTGAAAATTTTCAATCAACACAAAGTGAGAATCGACTTCAATGGGCTTCAATGAATTAAATCGACGATATCTGACAAAGTTAGATACAAACTCATTCAAATATATGAGAAATGTTGAAATTCGACTTCAAATGAGGAAGATAGACTTTGAAAATTTTCAATCAACACAAAGTGAGAATCGACTTCAATGGGCTTCAATGAATGTAATCGACGATATCTCACAAAGTTAGATACAAACTCATTCAAATATATGAGAAATGTTGAAATTCGACTTCAAATGAGGAAGATAGACTTTGAAAATTTTCAATCAACACAAAGTGAGAATCGACTTCAATGGGCTTCAATGAATGTAAATCGACGATATCTGACAAAGTTAGATGCAAACTCATTCAAATATATGAGAAATGTTGAAATTCGACTTCAAATGAGGAAGATAGACTTTGAAAATTTTCAATCAACAAAGTGAGAATCGACTTCAATGGGCTTCAATGAATGTAAATCGACGATATCTGACAAAGTTAGATGCAAACTCATTCAAATATATGAGAAATGTTGAAATTCGACTTCAAATGAGGAAGATAGACTTTGAAAATTTTCAATCAACACAAAGTGAGAATCGACTTCAATGGGCTTCAATGAATGTAAATCGACGATATCTGACAAAGTTAGATACAAACTCATTCAAATATATGAGAAATGTTGAAATTCGACTTCAAATGAGGAAGATAGACTTTGAAAATTTTCAATCAACACAAAGTGAGAATCAACTTCAATGGGCTTCAATGAATGTAAATCGACGATATCTGACAAAGTTAGATGCAAACTCATTCAAATATATGAGAAATGTTGAAATTCGACTTCAAATGAGGAAGATAGACTTTGAAAATTTTCAATCAACACAAAGTGAGAATCGACTTCAATGGGGGGCTTCAATGAATGTAATCGACGATATCTCACAAAGTTAAATACAAACTCATTCAAATATATGAGAAATGTTGAAATTCGACTTCAAATGAGGAAGATAGACTTTGAAAATTTTCAATCAACACAAAGTGAGAATCGACTTCAATGGGCTTCAATGAATGTAAATCGACGATATCTGACAAAGTTAGATGCAAACTCATTCAAATATATGAGAAATGTTGAAATTCGACTTCAAATGAGGAAGATAGACTTTGAAAATTTTCAATCAACACAAAGTGAGAATCGACTTCAATGGGCTTTACCTCTAAAATTTGGCAAAAAATACTGTTTTTCAACGTGTTTCACACAATATTTTTTCTAATTTTTAATTGGATGTGATTATTTGAATTCAAATTTAAAGTACTTGAATCGTATAATACGCTTTTACCTGAGACATAAACCAAATAATATGAAGGGTTCTGGAGAAAAATTTATAACGAATTAGAATATGGTAAATTACCCCTGGGGGGGGGGGCTGTTTAGAAGCAAAAGGTACTTATTAGGTATTGTGCAATGGGCATGTATAAATTTACAAAAGAACCTAGGTATGATGAAATGAGTAAAAACAGCAAAGGATAAATAGTTGGATTGAGCTTGTGCAAAACAAGTAAAAGAGAGAATGGTTGGAAAATTGATGTTATATGGGCAATCCAATTTGGTGGTCGATATCTCCGAATTTCACAGACCTAATTTTCATATAACAATGGTAGTAAATGAAGTAATTTTTTTCGCATTTACAGATATTTAGCGATGTAAACGTGACAATATCCGTTCAATTTGGTTAAAACGTGTTAAGCTTAAAACATATATTTAAAGAATATTGGTTCTCCAATCCTGCTATTTCTATTGAGTAAGATAAAGTATTTTTTGCATTGATTACTATCTTATGAAAATAAATTTTCGAAATATTTGGCTGGTTTGAAACTGGTTGTGAAATTTCATAATTTTGAATAAGGAATAAACTCTTAATTCTCTCTCTCCTGGGGAACAAATCCAATACGCAGAATATTTGTCATTTATTACTTACTGGCCGTTATAATAAGTTTACAAAACAACATGCGATCGTTGTATCAGTTGGCTCCACATCCATCAATGTAATGTTGCGCAATGGAAAAATTGAAACAGAGATCAAAGGTGCCGACCACGAGTGAACAATTGCTGTAAACTGTGACTTAAATAAGTCATACGATTTAAGTTTATCTTTGCCAACACCAAAGTCCGTCAAAATTCAAGTTAACTAGTCCATCTAACTGCATGACATGAAAAATTACTAAAAACAAAGTTACAATGATTATTTTGTGAAACACTGTTCCTACTCTCACAATAACTCGTTTTGTAGCACGAGTACTACAAAAAGTAAAATTTTTTTATAATAATAAAATGACATTAGTATCATTACCTATTTTATGTTCATTTCATCTTTGTATTGAAGTGATATGTGTAGATGTATAAAGTTTGAATCTCAAATTTCAAGTCTTGGTTTGACTCATCGTAAAATTAACTATAAAATGTAAAATAAAAATACATACAATGACCAATTGTATGATACTAAAAATTTCTAAAAAAAATTTCAAAGAATTTCAATTGTATCATTGTAAATAATGATATACCTAATAAAGTCTCTTATAAACACGAACTACAAGAAGTAATTTCATAATAATGCACATATATACAAAATTTACTCTGTGATATCGGAAACAGATACACAAAATAACCATTTCAGCAACGTTTTTGGTAACTTTTTATACAGTTTAACTCATGGCTGACAGATTGAAATTTATAGCTAACATTGGATATTTGGTAGGTATTGGGGTAATCAACCCCCTACACATAAGATTATGGAATTTAGAAGAGAAAGAAAAATCAGTTTCAACCTAAAATACACATACACCCAATAATAACAGAATGCACAAACTCATTTTAAATTTTTTTAAAATATTAGTAGTGTCAGGAATCAATTGAAGGCGCCTACGGGAATGAAATACTATAACAAATATTACGTTGAATTATGCTAAGCAAATACTATAACGTTATTTTTGACAAAACGACAGATGTTGCCACGCATCACAAATGTCTATTGACTCACAAGAAAGTTTGGTAGGATTCATTGACTGTCATGCTAGTAATTAAGGAAGTACGACGCATGAGACCTACTTTGGTGGTGAAGTACTGGATAATACTATAACAACATTATAGGGGCTGATACATGCAACTTATTGTTAGGTGAACAAAAGGGAGCTGTTACAGTACTGATGATTTTGTTCTTCATATGTAATTGTGTCTTTGGGGACAATTGAAGGTTTATACTTTATACCGTGTACACTTATACCGTATAAGTTTGTTTGAGGACCTAACATTTTTGATATGTAAATGTGTATTTGGGGTCACTGGAAAGGTATATACGGTATAAGTTTATACCGTATATGTTATACAGTTTAAACTTATACTGTCCCCGTATAAACACTTATCCATATATATATATATATATATATATATATATATATATATATATATATATATATATATATTTTTCAGTGCATCTTCGAGTTGCAAAGAAAAAATTGGAAGTACTCCCACCCCAATAAGAGTTCAAGAACAACATAAAATAATGAGAAGAAATAGTGTTACCGAAGGGATTACTAACATTCAAGTTCGTTCAAATTGTAGTAATTCTGCTGGAAAAGAATCGAGATTGATGTCGTCACTCCGTAATGTTAGAGAGAATTTATTAAAATCGCCTTATTATAATTCAAAGACTGGAATACTAGTCGATAACAATACTAAAATAGAATCAAAAGTTGAGAAAATAGTCACCATTAGAAAATCCCTTAACTCGTCGGTGAGTATTAATTAAATGTTACATAATAAAAAATTCAGCTTTTCAATTAATTTTGTGAAAAATTTGTTTCCCGTCTGTTTGCATTCGACATGGAAATAGCTATTTTGTGACGATTTGCAAAGAATTACATTGAAAAAAATTGATGGTGGAAAATCTATCATCGAATTTCACAGATATTATATAAAATAAAGCAGATGGGTCAAATCTCGCAGGAATCAGCTACAGGCTATAATTATTCTAAACTCATAAAATCTTTTTTTTTCACACTGAACAAATTATGATGTTTGTCTCAAATACAAATATGAAGAAGACCTATCCAGACTGAATTGTAGGATGATAAGAACCAATGCTTCAGGTGCTCAAGTGAAAAATACGCATTTGCAAATTAAATATTCGGTTTTTTTTATGTTGAGCCTTTTAAATTTTCCATTTTAATTATCCTTACTATCCTTACTTATGTTTTAATTTCGTACAATATTTTGAAATTTAGTTATTTTTAATGTTTAGGGAAAACCGAAGAAGTCCGAAAAAGAGAACATTGGTTAAGGACTAAATTTTGCAAAATAATAACATTGTGATACTGCAGGCAGAATTTTAATATGGTTGTGTAGTTTTCAATTTTAATTTTGTTTAGATAGTTTTATTTTTTTATTAATTGACATATTTTTAATGTTTTTTGATATGCAATGAATAAAATTTTTTGAAAATAAATAGTTTTTTTTATATTTTTCTTATTTAGTCGTATTAAATTCGATCATTTTGTGTTTCAATTTATTTCTTTAATGACAAAAACAATTTTTTGTTGTTAGTGGTAATTGTTGTAGTTTTTTTCTTTGTAGGCTTCCAGTCTAATAAGCCGTTTGGAAAAAATATTCTCATATCTGTTGACCAGATGTTTTATTGCTTGTTCTCGTTTTTATGGCTGTGGTAGGTAAAGATGTGGATTTTTCCAATAAGACCCTTTCAACATGTGCAAATAACACAATAATAAAGTAATAAATATTATGGGTTCCAATGGTTTTATAATTTGTACAGAGCTGGCCAAAAGAAAATAGTTTACTCTCATATTTGGCATGATTGATTATCAAATTTTCAGAAAATGCTGATATTTTTACCGTCTCTCCAAAATAATATAATTCTCAACACATCTTAAAATTTGAATTCTTTTCTAATTTATAATTGTTTTCTTGTTATACACGAAGTTTGTTTAAACTTGGAAAAACTATATGATAATTAAGTCATGTAATGAAAATTATTAAGTATGACAATTTGGAGAAAATAGTTGATTATATTATTGCAGCTTTGCTTCAAAGTGGAAAGGTTTGTCTTGGTAATAAAAAAGACCATTTTCTTAATGACTATCTTTATTTTGTATTAGTTCTGAATAATTTTGACACTTTGACACTCATGTATTGTCCGTCCCATGGAGATTCCGAAAATCACAGTAGTCTCTCCTTAAGGGTGAGACTAAATCAATTATATACAAATTTGATATTTCTAAAAACAACTATCTAAACACATCAGATAAAGGAAAGTATCGAAAAAAATATGTGGTATCATGTATTTTCTCATAGAGATTTCGAAAAACACATTAGTTTTCGAATTTAAGCATCGGTTTTCGTGAAAATCCGATTTTTACGTTTTTTCTCCACTTTTCCCCCCTAAATGATCTTTTTTCGAAAAAACTGATAGCTTTTCTGGGATCCTTATACCAAAATACCGCTCTGTGCAAATCACATTAGTTTTCGAATTTGAGCAATGGTTTTCGTGAAAATTCAATTTTCTTGTTTGATTTTTACTGAAAGTGTTTTTGTAACGCCTGTTATATCCGCAACCAGTTATATGACTCGCTTTTATTCTCAATTCCCGATCACCAAGTTTCACATTTTCCATTTGGAAATCTGATTGTACAGCATCGGCATCTTTGAAATTGACATATCTAAATCCTTTTCCCATACTGGTACGAGGGTCTCTGACAATTCTAACAGCTGATTCTATCAAACCATAAGGTTCAAATAATTTCCATAACTGCTCTTCTTCAGCTCCTTAGGTCTCAAAGGAATAATAAATATAATTAATACTTATTGAATATTCAAAAATATGTATGTCATTAATAAAACTTACAGAAATCAAAATTTCCAACGAACACACAAATGCTTTTCTTTGAAAACATTACCATTTTGTTGAACTGCATTTGAGCATCTTCTTGTTTGACAAATCTGTAAAAAATGAAGGTAAAAAATGCCAATACTAATGAGAAAATATTAAAGCAATCAATAATAAAATTTAATATTAATTTCCATTAGTTACCTATGTTGAATCTGTTAATTAATAAATTTAGATAGCATTTGAAATAATATAATATATCTGATTTGGAAATTAAATATTACCTTATAAAACAAAAGATAGATACATACTCTTTATATCAGAATGAAATTCTTTTTTGATGGAAGCGACTTTTTTGGGTATTTTTGGATCACAACGGGTATACCTTTAAACCTTAATGTCTTCTCAATTGGTCCATATTTATATTTTTAAAACACTTTTGATATTTTTCTTTTTATAATCTATAGAAACATTTCACTATCAACTATACTATTTACAACACTATTTGTTAATAATTTCTTTATTTTCAGACTACATCCTAAACTATCGTTTCCATTTACTTGTTCTTCTTCACCGTTAACCGATCCATTTAAACGGCTGCTAGCTGATAATTTTGTTTTCTTTACCTTATTTTTTGGGACTTGGTTCTGTAGTATCCTTATCCTGATTTAATTGTTCTTTTTCACCATCAACATCCATTATTTGATACTTTTTTTTTATTTTTCATTCTCTCCTTGTTGATTACCTCTCTTACCATTTTTTTCTTTGCGTTTTTTGTTCCTCTTTTGTTTTCAAAATAGATGCCGAACTACTCACTTCATTATCGTGTTAATTCAAATTATTTTTACTAGTTGATAAGCATTTCTTTCTTCAGATTAGTGTTTCCTCCATCGTTTAAATGTTGTTTGATATCCAACTTTCTACCCTTACCTTGTTTCTATTCGTTTAGTTTGACTGAAATTCTCCTGACTTTAATTTTATCATCAGTGTTATTAAATCAGCTATACTTCATATCATCATCATATGTTCAGAAAAACAATGGTTATTCTATAAGAAATTCTTATAGTGAAAGTAGATTGTTTAGAATTCAATATTTTTAATGGTTTACAATGGATTCTGGTGTGTTTATTTTAGAAATCTTTCATTTATATTATATTCTGTTATTGACCATTATTAGTCCCTTTTTTTGTTGAAAGTATCCTTGGGTTGATATTTATATTTGAAAAATAACACGTGCGGTGCAGTTTTGGAACTCTTTTTATCTGTTTGTAGAATAGTTTGTTTACATTATATCGAGGGTTTAATACCGATAACGAAAAATGATCGTGCAGCCCCTTCTTGGATGCCTTTGTCTTTGTTCCAAGAATTGTTTGTTTCTAATATATTTTTTTTGATATTTATGAGATTACATTCAACAGAATTGTTAGAGAGTTAAGGACCACCCTTCACTATGAGAAATTTTAAAATCGCATTATTCTACATAAATAATAGATAGTAATACCAAAATATTTATATATGTTGAGGATTTAATACCGATAACAAAAATTGACCGTGAAGCCCCTTTTTAGACGCCCTCATCTTTGTTGGAAGAATTTTTTATTTACTTCACATTTCGAATTTATTTTTGATATTCATGAGAAAAATAATGTTCAATAGAATATTTTCTTATATGGTTTATGTAATTTGAGGATGAGGACCACCCTACATTATGGGAAGTTTTAAAATCACAGAATTCTCGATATCAAGATAACAAAAAAGTTTTGATTTTGTCTTTATACATATGCAACTAATTTTTTGGAAACATCGTTTCAAATTCTACGATCTTTAATTAATATAAAAATTTTCATGTACCTGTAATCACCAATGAAAGTACTAATTCGAAAAACGAAGGTATGTCGTAAAACATTAAAAGTATATATTACCAGAAGGAAATTACTTTTATTTGCTGCCCATAACCTCTACTTATATAGCCATTTAATAATATTAAGTTATTGTGAATTGTAATAATTAAATCTATGCCATGTTTTATTGTATGAAGTATATCTATTATCACTAATTATACGAAACTTTCTTAGAAATATTATTAAAAATTTATGTTGCTCTTTGAAAACACTATTTTATTCAATATGGAAATTATATAACAAAATATGTAATATTTAATTACTTATTATTTAATAAATCAAAACTTTTACATCTTCTCAGTTCATTGACCCCTTTCGAATTCATTGGGAATGTCTAGACTTGTTTTTGACTTGCGCACTTTAAATGTGACGTCACAAGCTTTAAACAATGCATTTAATTATTTAGATAATGAAACTTTGACAGTATTACAAATTCGGGCAGACATATTTGATGCTAAATTTTCTATTCGTAAAATTTCGTGCAATTTTGTTTTCGATGGTGAAGTGAAAACTATTTTCTTATTGATATAGGTAAGATATTATTCTCTTTATGTAAAAATTAACGAGATTTGTCCAATTAAAGTTTCCAGGAAAATGAACGATTTCAGTGTATTACATTTTATGGAATGCTAATGTTATATTATTATTTTATTAATATTTTCAAAGTAATTAAAATTAAGCATATTCTTCAGATAATTTGAAATTGTTTGAATCATTAATTTACTTATAAACATTAAACAAACGATAATCTAAAATATAGCATCAAATAGTTCGTTGACCCTTGTCTGTCTAGACAGCATGTCGGCCAACTTTGTATGTCGACGCAATTATTGTTCACGTCAAATCTTTTCAACTGTAATGTGTTTTTTCATATAAAAATATATATAGATATTAATATTAAAATACCTTATTTCGATTGTAGTACAAAATAGTTATTATTAGATAAATAAAATACAGAGATACCGGATTTGTTCGATAACGACAAAAAAAACTTTCGATTTCTAGTTTTAAAAATGTGACTAATGTTGAAAATTTTTATTGGAAACATTGGAAATTCTCAGTATATCGATAGAAAATAGCTTTTATTTGAAAATTTTCGTGAAACGGATTGAAAATAAACATTAAAAATTATTTGTTTTTCTTTGATGTTTGTGGACGTGCGTATTAACAATAATCCGATAAAGAATTTTCCGTGTTTTAATGCAATATTGTGAAAATTATGGATAAACGGAAAATTCTTAACTACCAAGATGGTGATTTCCTCATTTGTGAACTGGTGAGTGATTTTTTGTCTATTCATTTGATTTTAAATTTACTACCTAAAATATTTCTTGTCATTTGGTCTCAGATTATGGAGTGAAAACTATTTTCTTTTATATATCGGTTATATGCCGCCATTCTTTTGGAACTTTGAATTTTCAAGTGCATTAAACTGGGTATCTTTTAATAAAACAAACTTAATCTAATCGTTTTTCACATATTTTTTTTTGATTGATAGATACTCAATAATACATAATTAGCTAAAGGGTTGTTACTAAACTAATAATTGAGTTTTCTGTTTCATAGAAAACTTTCCAAGTGAAGGTTTCTAATATTTTTTTTGGTATTTGTTCCTCTTGTTCAATAATTGGTGGGTATAGGAAAGAGAAAATTATTTATTGTTTGAATTTAGTGCTTAGCTGCTTCAATATCTTTGTTTTTTCGAATAGAAAAAAATTTGAGCTAATGAAGTTGTCAAGAATGTTTTTCTGGTGACTGATTTGCATTTTGAAAACTGTTTAGTCAAAACTTTCAATATTCACTTTTCAATTATTTAATAGTCTTTAGGGTTGATATTTCAATATCTTTCGAGGGATTGTTATTCTATTTTTAAAATTTTATGTTTATTTTATTGTCCAAATGTAATAATTATGATTGATATTTTGATAAATTGTTGAACCTTCTCAGACCCTTTCTTTATCCTTCCAAGAATTTTATCTTCAAAAACCAACCACCCTTTTTTGTTTATTTAAGCAAACTTATATACCTCTTCTCGATGTTTCCTTTTATAATTCGTATTCTAAATGTAATATCCAAAATTTAGGACTTGATAAAGGCTTTATTTATTACTGGGTAGAAAATGAAACAGAAATTTTGAAACTTGAAATAAATTCTACACTGTATGAATTCTACGTTCTTTCTTTACTTAATAAACAATTTCAACATTTCTTATATATTTGAATGAGTTTGTATCTGACTGTGTCAGATATCGTCGATTTACATTCATTGAAGCCCATTGAAGTCGTTTGTCACTTTGTGTTGATTGAAAATTTTCAAAGTCTAACTTCCTCATTTGAAGTCGAATTTCAACATTTCTTATATATTTGAGTGAGTTCGCATCTGACTTTGTCAGATATCGTCGATTAACATCCATTGAAGCCCATTGAAGTCGATTGTCACTTTGTGTTGATTGAAAATTTTCAAAGTCTATCTTCCCCATTTGAAGTCGAATTTCAACATTTCTTATATATTTGAATGAGTTTGCATGTGACTTTGTCAGATATCGTCGATTTACATTAATTGAAGCCCATTGAAGTCGATTCTCACTTTGTGTTGATTGAAAATTTTCAAAGTCTATCTTCCTCTTTTGAAGTCGAATTTCAACATTTCTCATATATTTGAATGAGTTTGCATCTAACTTTGTCAGATATCGTCGATTTACATTCATTGAAACCCATTGAGATCGATTGTCACTTTGTGTTGATTGAAAATTTTCAAAGTCTATCTTCCCCATTTGAAGTCGAATTTCAACATTTCTCATATATTTGAATGAGGAAATGAGGAAGATAGACTTTGAAAATTTTCAATCAACACAAAGTGAGAATCGACTTCAATGGGCTTCAATGAATGTAAATCGACGATATCTGACAAAGTTAGATGCAAACTCATCCAAATATATGAGAAATGTTGAAATTCGACTTCAAATGAGGAAGATAGACTTTGATAATTTTCAATCAACACAAAGTGAGAATCGACTTCAATGGGCTTCAATAAATGTAAATCGACGATATCTGACAAAGTTAGATCCAAACTCATTCAAATATATGAGTAATGTTGAAATTCGACTTCAAATGAGCAAGATAGACTTTGAAAATTTTCAATCAACACAAAGTGACAATCGATCTCAATGGGTTTCAATGAATGTAAATCGACGATATCTGACAAAGTTAGATGCAAACTCATTCAAATATATGAGAAATGTTGAAATTCGACTTCAAATGAGGAAGATAGACTTTGAAAGTAACAATAGCTCCCCTAAATATAATTCACGTAAATCATTCCTAAACAGGTATGTTTTTCTATTGTCATATTAAATTGATATTTGTAATAATTAATCTAAACCATTTTAATCCTTTATATATATATATATATATATATATATATATATATATATATATATATATATATATATATATATATATATATATATTTATATATATTTATATATATATATATATATATATATATATATATATATATATATTCCAGATCAAATTCTTTGACTGAGCGAAGTAACAGAGAAAAAATAAGTAGAGATTCAAATGGCACTCCGACAACCTCAAAACTAAGAAGACCAAGGTAGAGAATGTCTTTTGTTTGTTCGAATCTATTTTTATTAAATTTCAGTTATTTTTTTTTTGGTATATTTGAATCGATTTATAATTTTAATACCCAATTATAAAAAAACACCGTATGACTAGAAATGATTTCAATTATATATATATATATATATATATGTATGCCAAAGTGTTAGTTTGGGGACAAAATATTTCTGTAAGTGATTGTTTGAGGACATTTGAGGACTGTCCCCAAAGTTTTTATATGCCTAACTGTTGTTTTGAGGACTCGGGCAGTTTGGGGACTATCAAATTTGGTGTTTGAGGACACTATTGAGCAAAATGGGGACCACACTGAGCAATTCGGGGACAGCATAAAGCAATTCGAGGACTGAATCGAATAAGAGAACCATTGTTTATTTAGCATTAAATCCAGCAACTCTAAGGAGGATTCGCGTTAGCAACTATTCTAATAGAGACTCAATCATCTGGACAATTATGATTTTTCTATTAAAATTTAGGAAAGTGGCTAAGATAGTCAGACGATTTTTGTTATTTGCCTAATAACAAAACCCGTTCACTCTCATCAGTTCTTGAACTTTGGCCAAAAATTTGAACCCCAAATTGTACTTTATAGCTACGTATTAAAATTTTCAGTTTTAGCAAATTGATAATAGAGACGTTAGAATTGGATATTTGTACCTACCTTTGCTCTGTTATGATATTATGTTTTAGGAAAAGAGTAATGCACTGAATTTATACTTGTTTCTTTCTAACACATTGTCGCTTATGGACTGTGTGTAGAATCCTATGTCACCATGAAATATTCCTAACACCTATATTTCAAGAAATGCTGCTCCAAAAGTAGTGCAAATATGAATGAGAAAACTTATAGTATATTTTGTGACGAAAAGCTGTATGAAGGCTGTGAGTTTAATACTCGTCATTCAAATCATTTCATTAAGACTTCTATCGGTTTATGTCGTTACCCGTTTGCTTGAAAAGAGAACTGTTGGGTATTGTCCAAAAAAAGTCCAATATTTTTAGCAGAGAATTTATTCAGTATTTACCTTAAGCACCAGAAGAGACATTTTTGGTACTCATGGTGTATGAGATCGATTTTTATTAAGAATTTTCAAAATATAACCAATAAACCCAACGTACCATCATAAAAATAGGTTTAGTAACTTGACAGAATAAGATTAATCATATAATAGTAATTATGCGCCAAGGAGGATATGTGAGGTATTATTGTCCATATATTTGTCGAAAAAGGTAGGTACCTTATTTATTTTGTTACTTTTAGTTTATATGAAAGTAAAATTTGAATTATTTCTTTTTGTGAAAATTAATTTGGCACAGAACTGCATCGGGAGTACTTATAATCTGACAGAACAACGAGTGAGTTTATTTGAATTTGTCCACTCACCGATCCGAAGTTAAGATAAGTAACCATTGACCAAACATACCAACAGATCCCCAACCGTCTACTTCAAAGTCAGATAATCATAATGAAAGTTTTCCAGAAGCTTAAACTTCATCGACCTTAACGGCAAACGCCAACAGTCTAACGAAGGAAAATAATTTTAACTTAATTAATATTAACCCATTCGGTATTACTTGACTAACGTTTAATATGCATCCAATATATAATAATTTTAAATAAGTAACTGAATAATCTAGTTAACGTTTAGAATTAGGTTATTGTTTGTCGGCTGGATTTTGGACGGGTCACTAGTCACTCCCGTTTCACATAACAGCTGTGCACAAGGAAGGCAACTCAATACAATAATTTTTGTTTTGGTTTCATAATATTGTTGTTGTTGTATACATGGACAAAAATTGTTACAATCAACAAATTCTTTTGATCCTTATTTACCATGCAAATCAAAGAAACATTTTTATTTAGAATTTCATGAAAACTGTTCAAATATTTTCAATTGTATGTATTTCTGTGATGTTATAGAATATACAGTGTTAGGAATATTTCTTGGTAACTTAGGATTTAACACACGGTCCATAAGCGACAATATGTTAGAAAGAAACAAATGTACATTCGGTGTATAGTCTAGTATCCTTATTTTAACTGTAATATCTACGCTGACTTTAGATTGTCTATCTCACTATATCTCACATTGGTAATGCTGTGTAACCTTTGTATTTTCCGTTGAGAGTGGGACGATTATTGTTTTACGTTAAAATCAAATGACGAACGATTTTTGTTATCATAAAAAGGAATATTGTATGGGAACATACACTTTCAACATGTAGATTGAAAATGAAGAGGAAGGATAGATAAAAATAGAACAATTACGGCTCTAGACTAAATCGTTTTATTATATATTATAACATTTCACTTTCGGTACTTGAGATGGTCTTTGTGAGCCTTTAAGGGATATAGATAAAATTTGTACAATGATAGCACAATTAAAACCGAAATCATTTCATCAGTTACCTATAATGATAAAACCTATTCGAAAAATAAATATTTCCAATATACTAATTACCATCATTTTTAGAACACACCAAAGACCAGTATCACTATTTTACTCGTTTAAAGTATTTCTTTAGTTCTAAAATAAAGTAGTGTAATGATATAGATTCCTTTCATGCATGATCGTGCAACGCCGCCTAATCGCCTAAAGGAACTGGCGTATATTTAACATACATATATATTGTTTTTTGTATAGACAGACCTTTTGATGTATGAAGACCGATAGAAAGATCATTTTATTTCGTAAAAGAATTTTTTTAATTGTCCTTTGCTTTTAAAAACGACAATGTATTGTGTTGATGATATTTTTAATAAATACCTACATTTTTATTTTTAATACCTACATTTTTGATTGAAGTTCTCTTTTGTTGAGAAATGGTTAATACAAGTGTTACTCTCCACTTATCATAGTTGAATGATTAAACTACTTTTAAACCAAATGTATACTGGAATTGCCTGTTTTTCATCGTTCCAACCTAATGAAAACTATGCCCTTTTCCATACAAATGATAACAAATACATTATTCTGCTAAAATGTATCACAAAGATATTTTGGTGATATATTTCTAGAACATAAAGATATTTGTATTTTCAAATCGAACATGTTCTTGTACTTGTACTGTTAATTCATGCATCATACTTGAAGGTGTCAATTTAAAACACTTCAACTGATGTTTTGATAAATTAAAACTTCAATTATTCATGTGTAAGCAAATTTGTCAACTGTTAAACCTTACAAAAGTAGTCGACGAATTTGCAATAATTTACAGATTTAATTTCACATTTCGTTGTATTGTCTCTTCCGTTTCAATAATACCTATGCATAGGTCCTCTCGGTTTCGATGTGTCTATTAGCTTAATTATTATTTAGTTCGAGCATATTATTGAGTCTGTAATTTATTCATCCAGACTAAAATTTAGTATTACTAGTATTTTATGTTATTGCTCCCAATCTAGTAACTATATCAATATCAGTTGAAACAAATTAACAGAATAACTTGTTTGATTTAAGAATACAAATAAGAATTTTTGTCCTAGAAAGAAATAAACAGAAGATTGATAATTTGTCATCTCTTCTTCCGTATATTTCTTTTTTATTATTAGCAAGATGAGGTGTCTACTACCTATATCGAACAGAAAATTTCGAAATGGTATGAAAAACGGCCTAGTTTTTCGTTAACTTTAATACTGAAAACAGTAATTTTGGTACAAAATAATTCGATTTCGTATGAAAATAGTTAAGTCATTGAGGTATTTGTATAATTTTTTATCAAACATTATTTGTAACAAATAAACATTTTACAGAATATTTGAACTAGTACTTATATTGTCTCTATTATTTATTAATCCATGAAACAGTAAATACGTTCGTATGAAATCACTAGAAATATCTTTAATTTAGCAATGATAAACGAGACATTAGTGGAAAATTTGAGCATTACTTTATTTCAGTCAGAATTCTATCCAAAGTTGGGATTTTATTTTTAAAGAAGAATTTGTGAACATTATGTCAAATATTTTTTTAGTTGTTTAGTACAAGGTTTTAACAATTCCTGGACGACTTCCACGATTAGAAAAACAATTGTTCTAGTGTTTCTATATTCTTTGCTAGCAGCCGATTTAGCAACTCCTCATAAGGCTTACAAAAATATTTTGAGTATTTAACACATCACATAGACATGCAAAATTTATCATCATTCATGTATGAAAGAGCCTGTACGCTTTATACAGTACCATATAGATATGGAAAAATTTTATCGACATATACGATTGCATTTGTCTGAAACATCATGTTGCTAGTCGACCAGTACAAAATATAACAAATACACGCGATGTAGATTCAAGCAGATCACCTATGAACACTTTGGTTCTAAAGTACTATGCAAATTTCATTCTTTGTTATTGAATCTTCTAGCTTTCTGGAAGGTGTTTAATACTGACACTAAGCTACAACGTCATATTTTGTATAAAAAAAGTTATTTTATTAACTAATGTTGTACCCCGTATATATGTGAAATGAGAATCAATTCCTTATCTATTCACGTATTCACTAAATTGCTAAACAAAAACACAAAACAAATTTTATATAGGTAGCTACATAATTTAATAAATGATTTTTATTGTTTTCTCTTTATCACTCTGTAAGCTGAGCAAAATCACCGTAACATAAATTTACGGGTTTGTATTGTAAAATCACATAAAGTTTTACGGACATATTGCTAATAATAGTTTATTTATCAAGCAAAACTATCATAATCCCTTGTACGAGACATATTTCAAAGTTAGTTGGAAATATGCGTTTTTTATAAGCACATACAATTTTTTATTTAAGAATACCTAACGCAAATAGGCAAATATCTCTCCACACTTTTTATGTATAACCATTATTTTAGGCGGTATGATTAAATCCACGATTTTCTCCAAAAATATAAAACTTCTGGTGGCATATTTCCTTTGTAGGTTTCATTAAGAGTGCCAAAAATTCCTACTTGGCGATTGTTTTACGTTCTACTAGACAAATATGAAAGAATGCGAATTAAAAAACTCCCCTCTGTTTATATATTGTTTTTGTCGATATCGGAGAGCTTTGTTGTCGCTAGACCGCGTTTTTATCTGTAACGTTCGAATTCCAGTTATTCATTTTTCAATTTTAAATAGGTAGGTATATCAAGAATAAACATATTAGAAACATATATATTTGGGTAGAGTGAAACTTACCGATTTTACAGCGGTTTAAGTGAGTGAATGTCACCAAATGACCAATTGAC
Organism: Diorhabda sublineata; assembly: GCF_026230105.1. Lineage (NCBI taxonomy): Eukaryota > Metazoa > Arthropoda > Insecta > Coleoptera > Chrysomelidae > Diorhabda > Diorhabda sublineata. The sequence goes on along the minus strand of NC_079479.1, from coordinate 17,725,620 downwards.
AGGCATCTTCGTAATCGGTAGAATTTTAAATATTTCTTGTTTTGTCTTATTATAAAGAACTAATCGCATCTACTCAATTCCGAGTTGCATTTACCTCTAAAATTTGGCAAAAAATACTGTTTTTCAACGTGTTTCACACAATATTTTTTCTAATTTTTAATTGGATGTGATTATTTGAATTCAAATTTAAAGTACTTGAATCGTATAATACGCTTTTATCTGAGACATAAACCAAATAATATGAAGGGTTCTGGAGAAAAATTTATAACGAATTAGAATATGGTAAATTACCCCTGGGGGGGGGGCTGTTTAGAAGCAAAAGGTACTTATTAGGTATTGTGCAATGGGCATGTATAAATTTACAAAAGAACCTAGGTATGATGAAATGAGTAAAAACAGGAAAGGATAAATAGTTGGATTGAGCTTGTGCAAAACAAGTAAAAGAGAGAATGGTTGGAAAATTGATGTTATATGGGCAATCCAATTTGGTGGTCGATATCTCCGAATTTCACAGACCTAATTTTCATATAACAATGGTAGTAAATGAAGTAATTTTTTTCGCATTTACAGATATTTAGCGATGTAAACGTGACAATATCCGTTCAATTTGGTTAAAACGTGTTAAGCTTAAAACATATATTTAAAGAATATTGGTTCTCCAATCCTGCTATTTCTATTGAGTAAGATAAAGTATTTTTTGCATTGATTACTATCTTATGAAAATAAATTTTCGAAATATTTGGCTGGTTTGAAACTGGTTGTGAAATTTCATAATTTTGAATAAGGAATAAACTCTTAATTCTCTCTCTCCTGGGGAACAAATCCAATACGCAGAATATTTGTCATTTATTACTTACTGGCCGTTATAATAAGTTTACAAAACAACATGCGATCGTTGTATCAGTTGGCTCCACATCCATCAATGTAATGTTGCGCAATGGAAAAATTGAAACAGAGATCAAAGGTGCCGACCACGAGTGAACAATTGCTGTAAACTGTGACTTAAATAAGTCATACGATTTAAGTTTATCTTTGCCAACACCAAAGTCCGTCAAAGTTCAAGTTAACTAGTCCATATAACTGCATGACATGAAAAATTACTAAAAACAAAGTTACAATGATTATTTTGTGAAACACTGTTCCTACTCTCACAATAACTCGTTTTGTAGCACGAGTACTACAAAAAGTAAAATTTTTTTATAATAATAAAATGACATTGTATCATTACCTATTTTGTGTTCATTTCATCTTTGTACTGAAGTGATATGTGTAAGATGTATAAAGTTTGAATCTCAAATTTCAAGTCTTGGTTTGACTCATCGTAAAATTAACTATAAAATGTAAAATAAAAATACATACAATGACCAATTGTATGATACTAAAAATTTCTAAAAAAAATTTCAAAGAATTTCAATTTATCATTGTAAATAATGATATACCTAATAAAGTCTCTTATAAACACGAACTACAAGAAGTAATTTCATAATAATGCACATATATACAAAATTTACTCTGTGATATCGGAAACAGATACACAAAATAACCATTTCAGCAACGTTTTTGGTAACTTTTTATACAGTTTAACTCATGGCTGACAGATTGAAATTTATAGCTAACATTGGATATTTGGTAGGTATTGGGGTAATCAACCCCCTACACATAAGATTATGGAATTTAGAAGAGAAAGAAAAATCAGTTTCAACCTAAAATACACATACACCCAATAATAACAGAATGCACAAACTCATTTTAAATTTTTTTAAAATATTAGTAGTGTCAGGAATCAATTGAAGGCGCCTACGGGAATGAAATACTATAACAAACATTACGTTGAATTATGCTAAGCAAATACTATAACGTTATTTTTGACAAAACGACAGATGTTGCCACGCATCACAAATGTCTATTGACTCACAAGAAAGTTTGGTAGGATTCATTGACTGTCATGCTAGTAATTAAGGAAGTACGACGCATGAGACCTACTTTGGTGGTGAAGTACTGGATAATACTATAACAACATTATAGGGGCTGATACATGCAACTTATTGTTAGGTGAACAAAAGGGAGCTGTTACAGTACTGATGATTTTGTTCTTCATATGTAATTGTGTCTTTGGGGACAATTGAAGGTTTATACTTTATACCGTGTACACTTATACCGTATAAGTTTGTTTGAGGACCTAACATTTTTGATATGTAAATGTGTATTTGGGGTCACTGGAAAGGTATATACGGTATAAGTTTATACCGTATATGTTATACAGTTTAAACTTATACTGTCCCCGTATAAACACTTATCCATATATATATATATATATATATATATATATATATATATATATATATATATATATATATATATATATATATATATATATATATATATATATATATATATATATATATATATATATATATATTAGTTTCAGTGCATCTTCGAGTTGCAAAGAAAAAATTGGGAGTACTCCCACCCCAATAAGAGTTCAAGAACAACATAAAATAATGAGAAGAAATAGTGTTACCGAAGGGATTACTAACATTCAAGTTCGTTCAAATTGTAGTAATTCTGCTGGAAAAGAATCGAGATTGATGTCGTCACTCCGTAATGTTAGAGAGAATTTATTAAAATCGCCTTATTATAATTCAAAGACTGGAATACTAGTCGATAACAATACTAAAATAGAATCAAAAGTTGAGAAAATAGTCACCATTAGAAAATCCCTTAACTCGTCGGTGAGTATTAATTAAATGTTACATAATAAAAAATTCAGCTTTTCAATTAATTTTGTGAAAAATTTGTTTCGCGTCTGTTTGCATTCGACATGGAAATAGCTATTTTGTGACGATTTGCAAAGAATTACATAGAAAAAAATTGATGGTGGAAAATCTATCATCGAATTTCACAGATATTATATAAAATAAAGCAGATGGGTCAAATCTCGCAGGAATCAGCTACAGGCTATAATTATTCTAAACTCATAAAATCTTTTTTTTTTCACACTGAACAAATTATGATGTTTGTCTCAAATACAAATATGAAGAAGACCTATCCAGACTGAATTGTAGGATGATAAGAACCAATGCTTCAGGTGCTCAAGTGAAAAATACGCATTTGCAAATTAAATATTCGGTTTTTTTTATGTTGAGCCTTTTAAATTTTCCATTTTAATTATCCTTACTATCCTTACTTATGTTTTAATTTCGTACAATATTTTGAAATTTAGTTATTTTTAATGTTTAGGGAAAACCGAAGAAGTCCGAAAAAGAGAACATTGGTTAAGGACTAAATTTTGCAAAATAATAACATTGTGATACTGCAGGCAGAATTTTAATATGGTTGTGTAGTTTTCAATTTTAATTTTGTTTAGATAGTTTTATTTTTTTATTAATTGACATATTTTTAATGTTTTTTGATATGCAATGAATAAAATTTTTTGAAAATAAATAGTTTTTTTTATATTTTCCTTATTTAGTCGTATTAAATTCGATCATTTTGTGTTTCAATTTATTTCTTTAATGACAAAAACAATTTTTTGTTGTTAGTGGTAATTGTTGTAGTTTTTTTCTTTGTAGGCTTCCAGTCTAATAAGCCGTTTGGAAAAAATATTCTCATATCTGTTGACCAGATGTTTTATTGCTTGTTCTCGTTTTTATGGCTGTGGTAGGTAAAGATGTGGATTTTTCCAATAAGACCCTTTCAACATGTGCAAATAACACAATAATAAAGTAATAAATATTATGGGTTCCAATGGTTTTATAATTTGTACAGAGCTGGCCAAAAGAAAATAGTTTACTCTCATATTTGGCATGATTGATTATCAAATTTTCAGAAAATGCTGATATTTTTACCGTCTCTCCAAAATAATATAATTCTCAACACATCTTAAAATTTGAATTCTTTTCTAATAAATAATTGTTTTCTTGTTATACACGAAGTTTGTTTAAACTTGGAAAAACTATATGATAATTAAGTCATGTAATGAAAATTATTAAGTATGACAATTTGGAGAAAATAGTTGATTATATTATTGCAGCTTTGCTTCAAAGTGGAAAGGTTTGTCTTGGTAATAAAAAAGACCATTTTCTTAATGACTATCTTTATTTTGTATTAGTTCTGAATAATTTTGACACGTGGTATCATGTATTGTCCCATGGAGATTCCGAAAATCACAGTAGTTTTCGAATTTGAGGAATGTTTTTCGTGAAAATCCAATTTTCTCCTCTTGATTCACCCACCGCCATCTGCCCGATACAACACAAACTTTCCTCACTGCTATACAGTGACGAAAGTGTGGTTCGGACATTATGGCACAGAGGATGCACGTGTTTTGTAGCGCCTGTCATATTCGCAACCCGTTATACGTTTCATAGATAAAATAAAAAAATGTTATTGAATTGAAACCACAATCCTTTTACTCATTCTATGATTTTACGATTATGTCGCTGTCTACCGAGCGACGCCGGGCACTAATTTCTTCTGTTTATATAACAACTAGTTCGAAGCATTGTGTATAATTGGTTGCCTCTCCTTAAGGGTGAGACTAAATCAATTATATACAAATTTGATATTTCTAAAAACAACTATCTAAACACATCAGATAAAGGAAAGTATCGAAAAAAATATGTGGTATCATGTATTTTCTCATAGAGATTTCGAAAAACACATTAGTTTTCGAATTTAAGCATCGGTTTTCGTGAAAATCCGATTTTTACGTTTTTTCTCCACTTTTCCCCCCTAAATGATCTTTTTTCGAAAAAACTGATAGCTTTTCTGGGATCCTTATACCAAAATACCGCTCTGTGCAAATCACATTAGTTTTCGAATTTGAGCAATGGTTTTCGTGAAAATTCAATTTTCTTGTTTGATTTTTACTGAAAGTGTTTTTGTAACGCCTGTTATATCCGCAACCAGTTATATGACTCGCTTTTAATTCTCAATTCCCGATCACCAAGTTTCACATTTTCCATTTGGAAATCTGATTGTACAGCATCGGCATCTTTGAAATTGACATATCTAAATCCTTTTCCCATACTGGTACGAGGGTCTCTGACAATTCTAACAGCTGATTCTATCAAACCATAAGGTTCAAATAATTTCCATAACTGCTCTTCTTCAGCTCCTTAGGTCTCAAAGGAATAATAAATATAATTAATACTTATTGAATATTCAAAAATATGTATGTCATTAATAAAACTTACAGAAATCAAAATTTCCAACAAATATTGCCTTGCACTTATAATTTTTTGTAATAGATCCCCACCAACGAACACACAAATGCTTTTCTTTGAAAACATTACCATTTTGTTGAACTGCATTTGAGCATCTTCTTGTTTGACAAATCTGTAAAAAATGAAGGTAAAAAATGCCAATACTAATGAGAAAATATTAAAGCAATCAATAATAAAATTTAATATTAATTTCCATTAGTTACCTATGTTGAATCTGTTAATTAATAAATTTAGATAGCATTTGAAATAATATAATATATCTGATTTGGAAATTAAATATTACCTTATAAAACAAAAGATAGATACATACTCTTTATATCAGAATGAAATTCTTTTTTGATGGAAGCGACTTTTTTGGGTATTTTTGGATCACAACGGGTATACCTTTAAACCTTAATGTCTTCTCAATTGGTCCATATTTATATTTTTAAAACACTTTTGATATTTTTCTTTTTATAATCTATAGAAACATTTCACTATCAACTATACTATTTACAACACTATTTGTTAATAATTTCTTTATTTTCAGACTACTTTCTAAACTATCGTTTCCATTTACTTGTTCTTCTTCACCGTTAACCGATCCATTTAAACGGCTGCTAGCTGATAATTTTGTTTTCTTTACCTTAGTTTTTTTGGACTTGGTTCTGTAGTATCCTTATCCTGATTTAATTGTTCTTTTTCACCATCAACATCCATCATTTGATACTTTTTTTTTATTTTTCATTCTCTCCTTGTTGATTACCTCTCTTACCATTTTTTTCTTTGCGTTTTTTGTTCCTCTTTTGTTTTCAAAATAGATGCCGAACTACTCACTTCATTATCGTGTTAATTCAAATTATTTTTACTAGTTGATAAGCATTTCTTTCTTCAGATTAGTGTTTCCTCCATCGTTTAAATGTTGTTTGATATCCAACTTTCTACCCTTACCTTGTTTCTATTCGTTTAGTTTGACTGAAATTCTCCTGACTTTAATTTTATCATCAGTGTTATTAAATCAGCTATACTTCATATCATCATCATATGTTCAGAAAAACAATGGTTATTCTATAAGAAATTCTTATAGTGAAAGTAGATTGTTTAGAATTCAATATTTTTAATGGTTTACAATGGATTCTGGTGTGTTTATTTTAGAAATCTTTCATTTATATTATATTCTGTTATTGACCATTATTAGTCCCTTTTTTTGTTGAAAGTATCCTTGGGTTGATATTTATATTTGAAAAATAACACGTGCGGTGCAGTTTTGGAACTCTTTTTATCTGTTTGTAGAATAGTTTGTTTACATTATATCGAGGGTTTAATACCGATAACGAAAAATGATCGTGCAGCCCCTTCTTGGATGCCTTTGTCTTTGTTCCAAGAATTGTTTGTTTCTAATATATTTTTTTTGATATTTATGAGATTACATTCAACAGAATTGTTAGAGAGTTAAGGACCACCCTTCACTATGAGAAATTTTAAAATCGCATTATTCTACATAAATAATAGATAGTAATACCAAAATATTTATATATGTTGAGGATTTAATACCGATAACAAAAATTGACCGTGAAGCCCCTTTTTAGACGCCCTCATCTTTGTTGGAAGAATTTTTTATTTACTTCACATTTCGAATTTATTTTTGATATTCATGAGAAAAATAATGTTCAATAGAATATTTTCTTATATGGTTTATGTAATTTGGGGATGAGGACCACCCTACATCGTTTCAAATTCTACGATCCTTAATTAATATAAAAATTTTCATGTACCTGTAATCACCAATGAAAGTACTAATTCGAAAAACGAAGGTATGTCGTAAAACATTAAAAGTATATATTACCAAAAGGAAATTACTATTATTTGCTGCCCATAACCTCTACTTATATAGCCATTTAATAATATTAAGTTATTGTGAATTGTAATAATTAAATCTATGCCATGTTTTATTGTATGAAGTATATCTATTATCACTAATTATTCGAAATTTTCTTAGAAATATTATTAAAAATTTATATTGCTCTTTGAAAACACTATTTTATTCAATATGGAAATTATATAACAAAATATGTAATATTTAATTACTTATTATTTAATAAATCAAAACTTTTACATCTTCTCAGTTCATAGACCCCTTTCGAATTCCTTGGGAATGTCTAGACTTGTTTTTGACTTGCGCACTTTAAATGTGACGTCACAAGCTTTAAACAATGCATTTAATTATTTAGATAATGAAACTTTGACAGTATTACAAATTCGGGCAGACATATTTGATGTTAAATTTTCTATTCGTAAAATTTCGTGCAATTTTGTTTTCGATGGTGAAGTGAAAACTATTTTCTTATTGATATAGGTAAGATATTATTCTCTTTATGTAAAAATTAACGAGATTTGTCCAATTAAAGTTTCCAGGAAAATGAACGATTTCAGTGTATTACATTTTATGGAATGCTAATGTTATATTATTATTTTATTAATATTTTCAAAGTAATTAAAATTAAGCATATTCTTCAGATA